>NC_085079.1:712821-801410 GCF_963662255.1 Cinclus cinclus
CATCCAACCCAACCCAACCCAACCCATGACATTCTAATTCAATCTAGTCCATCCAACTCAACCCAACCCAACTCATTCAACGCAACTCATTTGATCCCAACCCATCCCATCCATCCCACCCCACCCTGCTCTTCACACCCCACCCATCCATCCGTCCATCCATGGATCCATCCATCCATGACCTCATCCCCTCCATCCCTCCCCGTTGCCCGTACCCGGTGCGGGCGAAGTTCCCCCAGTATCTCATGATGCGCCGGCTCAGCGCCTCCTCCTCGGCCGTGTAGTTGAGCCCGGGGTTCAGGGGCTGCCCAAACACGAACTCGATCTCGTAACCGTGGGGAACGCCCATCCAGGGCGGCCACAACAGGTTGGAAGCGCGGTGGTCGAACAGGTAAGCGAAGACGGTGCCGCCGCGCTCGGCCCAGCGCTGGGCGAAATGCATCAACGGGCACACCACGTTGTGGTCGCCCACGATGTCGTCCAGCGCCTCGCGGTTCTTCACGGGGTTATCCTGGTCCAGCCAATCCGTGTACTGCAACACCACGGCCTCGGCCGCCAGCTCGTTGGCCTGCGGCACCCCCAGCCTCACCCCGCCCAGGAACTCCTCGCGGCTGATCAAGCTCTCGTTGTCCTTGCCGAAACCCGGCACGCCGTACACCAAGAAATAGGTGCCTTCATCCTGCACGGCGCCCAGGAGCACCTCGGCGTCGGCGTTGCCGGGTCCGCCCAGCAACGCTTCGGGAGTGTCGGCCAAAAAGTCGCCGTCCACCACGGGCACGAAGGCGAATCGGAAGACGCCCTGCTGCGGCAGAACGGCCGCCTCGTGCTCCACCAGCTGCGGCGGCGCCGCGGCGCGCAGGCAACTCAACAGCTCCGTCTCGTTGGTCACGGCGCCGCCTGCGCCCACGCCGCCGCATCCCACCAGCCGGCCCAACCGCGCCGCTCGCCGCCGGCCTTCGCTCGCCCCCACGGTCGCCCACGGGCCGTTGGGCGAGCCGCTCTGCAGGACGGCGCGGCGGAACAAACCGCGGCTTCCACCCGAAAGCAGGTGCAGCCCCACCGAGGCCGCGCCGGCGCTCTCCCCGAACAGCGTCACCGCGCCGGGGTCGCCGCCGAAAGCCGCGATGTTGGCTTGAACCCAACGCAACGCCAACCGTTGGTCAAGTAACCCGACGTTACCGGGGGCTTCGGGGTGACCCGGTAACGCCAAGAAACCCAAAGCGCCGACCCGGTAATTCATGGAGACCACCAAAACCTCTTCGGCCGCCGCCAGGAATCGTCCGTCGTACACGTCCAGCGAGGCGGCTCCGCTGTAGAAACCCCCCCCGTAAATCCACACCAAAACCGGCGCCGGCGCCGCCGGGCGCGGCACCGGTACCCAAATATTGAGATACAAACAATCCTCGCTCATCTCGCGGTTGGGATTCCACATCTCGGAGCCGCCGAATCCCTGGGAACATGGTGTCGACGGGTTGGAAACAGGCGTGGGGGTGGGCGAAGGCGTCCAGGACACCCCCCCAAGGCCGGGCGGGACGAGGGGGGGAGAAACGCAGGGGTCCCACGGGGGGTTCGGCGTAAGGGATCCCCAAAAACGCCGCCACGCGCGAGGAGGGGCCGGCGGCCACGTGGAAACCGCGGACGGCGCCGGTTGAGGTGGCCACCACCAGGTCCTCGGTGGCTACTTGGGAGGGGGTGAGGAGGAGGAGGAGGAGGAGGGGGAGGAAGAGCTGGATGGGGGTGGGGGGGGCGGTGATGGGCGACCCCCCATGGCGGCGGAGGCTGCGGAGAGAGAAAGAGAAAATTTGGGGGTGGGGGCAAGGGGGGGGGGGGTTTGGGGATCTCTCGGGGGTGGGATTTGGGGAGGGGGATCCTCATTTGGGGAGGGGTCCCCATTTGGGGAGGGGTCCCCATTTGGGGTGGGATTTGGGGAGGGTCCTTTTGGGGAGGATTTTGGGGGTTCATGGGGGGGGTTTGGGGAATCTGCTGGGGGTGGGAATTGGGGAGGGGTCCCCAGTGGGGGTGGGATTTGGGAAGGGGGATCCTCAATTGGGGAGGGGTCCCCATTTGGGGTGGGATTTGGGGAGGGGTCGTGATTGGGGGGAATTTTGGGGTGGATCCTTTTTGGGGATGGTTTTGGGGGATCATGGGGGGGGTTTGGGGATCTGCTGGGGGTGGGATTTTGGGGGGAGGGGGTCCCCATTTGGGGAGGGGTCTCTAACTTGGGGGAGGGGTCTCCATTTTGGGGGAGGGGTCCCCATTTGGGGGGGATTTGGGGTTCGTGGGAGGGGCCCGTGGAAATTTGGGGGGCGGGGGTCGATGATGACGGGGAGGGGGGAGGGTCCCCAAATTTTTGGGGTTCCCCCCTCAGGGTTGTGACACCCCTCCCCCACCCCCCTCCCAGTTTATCCCAGTCCTTCCCAGTGTCCCCCTCCCCCCCCCCATAGGGACCCTCCCCCTCCCCTCCCCGCCCCCTCCCCCACCCCCCATGGGGCAGGTGGTGGATCCCAAAATAGTCCAAAAATTCCCGGCCGGAAGCAGCCGGAGGTGGGGGAGGGGGGGAGAGGGGAGGGGGGGATCCGGGCCCTATGGGGACCCCTCCCCCATCCCCTATAGATCCATAGGGCCCCTCCCCCCCAAGCCCCGCCCCACGGAGCCCCTCCCCCCACCCCGAAATGGTGCCGGGAGGGGGGGGGTCCAGGTAGGGTGGGGGAGGGGCTGGATCTTGGGTGTGTCCCAAGGGTGGGGGAGGGGCGATGGTGGTGGTCCAGGTAGGGTGGGGGAGGGGCGATGGGGGGGGGTCCCAACGGTGGGGGAGGGGCGATGAAGGGGGTGGGGGGGTTCAAGGGTGGGGGAGGGGGGTCTCAAGGGTGGGGGAGGGGCGATGGGGAGGGTTCCCAAGGGTGGGGGAGGGGCGGTGTTGGTGGTCCAGGTAGGGTGGGGGAGGGGCGATGACGGGCGATGATTGGGTGGGGGGGGTCCCAATGGTGGGGGAGGGGCGATGATGGGGTGGGGGGTCCCAAGGGTGGGGGGGGGGGAATGGGGGTCTCAAGGGTGGGGGAGGGGCGGTGACGGGGCCGTGTCCGCAGGGCCGGACGGATGGAGGTCATTGGGGTGGGGGAGGGGCGTCCAGGTGGGGGATGGGGGTGGGGGGGGGGGGGGGGAGGGGGGAGGGGGGTCCGAGGGGTGGGGGAGGGGCGGCACCGACCCCTCTCGCACCGCGGCTCCGGCCTCGCTTCGGCTCCGGCGTCTGGAAAATACCGGGGGGGGGTGGGGGAGGGGGAGGGGGAGGGGGAGGGTTAAATTGGGGGGGGGGGGGGAGGGGAGGGGCCAAAGGAGCCGCCCCTCCCCCCTGCGGCATCGCTGCCCCTCCCCCCGCAGTGAGATGGGAGGGGGGGGGGGGGGAGGGGAAGGATGCGCGGCCCAACCCCCACCCGCATCACTGGGGGGGAAAAATTTTGGGGGGGGGGGGGATTTTGGGGGGACTTTTTTGGGGGATTTTTGGGGATTTTTTTGGGATTTTTGGGGATTTTTGGGGATTTTTTGGGGATTTTTTGGGGATTTTTTTTGGGGGGATTTTTTTGGGGGATTTTTTGGGGATTTTTTTTGGGATTTTTGGGGGATTTTTTGGGGATTTCTTTGGGGATTTTTGGGGATTTTTTTGGGATTTTTTTAGGGATTTTTGGGGGATTTTTTAGGGGATTTTTTGGGATTTTTTGGGGGATTTTTGGGGGGATTTTTTGGGAATTTTGGGGCGAATTTTTGGGGGAATTTTGGGGGATTTTTCGGGATTTTTGTTGGAATTTTGTTGGAATTTTGGGGGATTTTTTTGGGGAATTTTTGGGGAATTTTGGGGGATTTTTGGGGAATTAGAGATTTTTTGGGAATTTTTTGGGGATTTGGGGGATTTTTTGGGAATTTGGGATTTTTGGGGGAAATTTGGGTGATTTTTTGGGGAATTTTTGGAGATTTGAGGGAATTTTTGGGGGGAGCTTTGAGGGATTTTGGGGGAAATCTTGGGGGAATTTTGGGGGAATTTTTTGGGGAATTTTTGGGGGGTTTTGGGTCCCCCCCACGACGCCGGGGGGCGCTCGGGGACTCCCCCAGACCCAAATTTTGGGGAGTGGGGTTTTCTGTGCTAAAATTAACCGGGGTGGGGGAGGTGAACGGGGGAGGGAGACAGGTGTGGGAAAGGGCACAGGTGAGTCACGTGATGGGCGTGGCGCTCTCAGGTGTGACAGGGACCCCCCCCCCCCCCCCCCCCGTGTCCCCTCAGGTGTGTCACACCCACACCTGTCCCCCCCCAGGTGTGTCACACCCACACCTGTCCCCCCCCAGGTGTGTCCCTGTCCCCCCCCAGGTGTGTCACACCCACACCTGTCCCCCCCCAGGTGTGCGTTTTGCGGTTCCCGCCGCTGACGTGTCCCAGGTGTGTCCCCAGGTGAGTCCCAGGTGTGTCCCCAGGTGTCCCCTCCCGCTCCGTGCCCGCCGGCCAAGGGTCACCCGCCCCTCCCCCTTCGTCTGGCGCAGGTGAGGCCGCGGTGACGTCACGGGGACACCCCCCGGGGGAGGACTGGGATGTACTGGGATGTACTGGGGAGAAACTGGTGGAATACTGGGAGACACTGGGGGACATTGGGATGTAGTGGGGGGACACTGGGACCTACTGGGATGCACTGGGAGATACTGGGATGCACTGGGAGATACTGGGACGTACTGGGATGCACTGGGATATACTGGGATGCACTGGGATATACTGGGATGCACTGGGATATACTGGGATGCACTGGGATATACTGGGGTGTGCTGGGAGATACTGGGACGTACTGGGATGCACTGGGAGATACTGGGGTGTGCTGGGAGATACTGGGACGTACTGGGGAGCCATACTGGGCCATACTGGGCCAGCTCCGTGTGCCCTCCCCAGGTGAGGTCCCAGCCGTGCCCGCTCCGCTCCCTTTGGGTGGTCAGGGACACACCTGGGGGTGGCACCGTCCCCAAATGTCCCCAAATGTCCCCAAATGTCCCCAAATGTCCCCAAATGTCCCCAGTGTCCCATGGGACCCCTCAGTGTCCCCACCAATCCTGGTGTCCCCTCCTGTCCCCCATCCTTGTGTCCCCACAAACCCCTGTGACACTCCCGTGTCCCCTCCATGTCCCCATCCCCCTGTCCCTGATGGTCACCAGGACATCTCTGTGTCCCCAAACCTGTGTCACCCCCAATCTTGGTGGCATCCCCGTGTCCCCTCCATGTCTCCATCCCAGTGTCCCCATCCTGGTGTCCCCTCCATGTCCCCTCCATGTCCCCATCCCCCCAATGTCCCCCACCCCCTGCCCCCTCCATGTCCCCATCCCGGTGTCCCCATCCCATTGTCCCCATCCTGGTGTCCCCTCCATGTCCCCATCCCGGTGTCCCCATCCCCCCAATGTCCCCCACCCCCTGCCCCCTCCATGTCCCCATCCCGGTGTCCCCATCCCCCTGTCCCCTCCATGTCCCCTCCATGTCCCCTCCATGTCCCCATCCCCCCAATGTCCCCCACCCCCTGTCCCCTCCATGTCCCCATCCCGGTGTCCCCATCCCCCCAATGTCCCCCACCCCCTGCCCCCTCCATGTCCCCATCCCGGTGTCCCCATCCCATTGTCCCCATCCTGGTGTCCCCTCCATGTCCCCATCCCCCCAATGTCCCCCACCCCCTGTCCCCTCCATGTCCCCACCCCCTGTCCTTCCCCCCCCCCCCCCCCCCGTCGCCCCCCCCCAATGTCCCCACGCAGGTGACAACAGTGGATGAAGGAAGTTCCAACCGCACGGGGCGCGGCCGCCGCATTCTCGGGCGTTTGTGTCACCCTCGTGTGTCACTGCCTGTCACCCCCCTCCCACCCGTGCCAACCGCGGGGACAAAGGTCCGGGGCCACCCATTGTCACCCCCTCCCCACCCCCGCCACCCCCTCATATTGTCACCGGCGGCGCTGGCGCGCGCCCAGTCGGTGACAGCACCTGGCCATGGCGGGGGGGACACGAGGGACGGTCCTCGTGGTCCTCACCTGCGTCCTCACAGGTGAGGCTGGGGACGGCGGGGGAGGAGGAGGAGGAGGATGGTGGGGAGAGGTTGGAGGAAGCTGTGGGTGGAGGGTCTGGGAGGAAGAGGAGGAGGATGAAGGGGAGGATGAAGAGGAGGATGAAGAAGAGGAGGAGGAGGAATTGGGGTGGGAGAGGTTGGAAGGGTTCAGACCTGAAGGTTTTGGAGGAGGAGGAGGAGGAGGAGGATGAAGAAGAGGAGGAGGAGTTGGGGTTGAGAGAGGCTGGAGGGGCTCAGACCTGAAGGTTTTGGAGGAGGAGGAGGATGAAGAGGAAGAGGAGTTGGGGCTGGAGGGGTTCATGGTCTGAAAGCTTGGAGGAAGAGGAGGATGAAGAGGATGAAGAAAAGGAGGAAGGTTTTGGGGCTGGAGAGGTCTGAGGGTTCGTGATCTGAAGGGCTGGGAGGAGGAAGAGGAAGATGATGAAGAGGAGGAGGAATATGGAGATAAGGGAGGGGGAAAGGTTGGAGTGGGATGAAGAAGAGGAGGAGGAAGAAGAAGAATTGGGGTTGGAGAGGTTTTGGGGGAGGAGGAGGAGGAGGAGGAAGAGGAGGAAGATGTAGACAATGGGGAGAGGTTGGAGGGGGATGATGAAGAGGATGATGATGATGAAGAGCAGGAAGAATTGGGGTTGGCTTGGAGAGGTTGGAGGGGTCCATGGTCTGAAGGGCTTGGAGGAGGAGGAGGAGGAGGAGGAGGAGGATGAAGGAAAGTGGAGAAGATGGGGGGAGGTTGAGGAGGATCCATGTGGGGATGGTCTGGGAGGAGGAGCAGGAGAAGGAAGAGGAGGAGGAGGAGGAAGAGGAGGAGGATGGTGAAGGTCGCAGGGAAGGGCCTTGGGGGTCTCTGCTCATCCCGGACCCTCCCCTGCAGCCTCCATCGAGGGGACAACGAGGGCCCAAGAGACCCCAACGGGGTCCATGGAGCCCAGAGGGACCACCCCGGACAGCCCAGGGACCACCACGATCACCCTGGAGACCCCCACAGAGACCCCCACCACCCTGGAGACACCCACGACCACCCAGGAGCCGCCCACTGCAACGTCCACCACTCCAGTGACATCTACAACCACCCCAGGGTCATCCACGACCACCTTGGTGAACTCCCCAGAACCTTCCACCACCCCAGGGACCTCCACGGCCACCCCAGAGACGTCCACTTCACCCAACACCCCCCCGGACACCACCAAGATGACCCCATCGACCTCTGCGGCCACCCCAGGGACCACCATGACCAAACCAGACACCTCTTCAGTGTCCACAACCACCTCAGGGACCCACACAAACAACCCTGGGACCACCACGACCATCGCAGACACGATGCCAACCATCCCAGAGACCGCCACCAAAAACCCAGAGACCTCCACGACCACCCCAGGGATGTCTACAACCATCTCAGGGACCACCACAAACAGCCCAGAGACCACCACGAGCACCCAGGAAGCCACCACGACCATCCCAGGGACCACCACAAACAGCTCGGATACCACCACAAATAACCCAGAGACCACCACAAACAGCCCAGAGACCACCATGAGCACCCAGGAAGCCACCACGACCAACCCTGGGAGCACCACAACCAACCCAGAGACCACAACAAATAACCCAGAGACCACCATGAGCACCTCAGAGACCACCACAACCATCTCAGGGACCACCACGACCATTCCCGGGACCACCACGAGCACCCCAGAAGCCTCCACAGTGTCCACCAGCCCTACAGGGCCCTCCACAACCATCCCAGAGACCACCACAAACAACCCAGAGACCACCACGACCATCCCAGGGATGTCTACAACCATCGCTGAGACCACCACCAATAACCCAGAGACCACCACGAGCACCGCAGAGGGAACCACAAACAGCCCAGAGACCACCACAACGAACACAGGGACCACCACCATCAACCCAGCGACCACCTCAACCATCCCAGAGACCACCACAAACAACCCAGGGACCACCACGACCATCCCAGGGATGTCTACAACCATCTCAGGGACCACCACAAACAGCCCAGAGACCACCATGAGCACCCAGGAAGCCACCACGACCAACCCAGAGACCACCACAAATAACCCTGAGACCACCACCACCATTCCAGGGACCACCACGACCAACCCTGGGAGCACCACAACCAACCCAGAAACCACCACAAACAACCCTGGGGCCACCACGACCATCCCAGGGATGTCTACAGCCATCTCAAGGACCACCACAAACAGCCCAGAGACCACCACGAGCACCACAGAGACCACCACAAACAGCGCAGGGACCCCTACAACAAACCCAGGGACCACCACAACCATCTCAGGGACCACCACGAGCATCTCAGAGGCAACCACCACCATCTCAGGGGCAACCACAACCTACCCAGAGACCACCACAAACAACCCAGCGACCACCACCACCATTCCCGGGACCACCACGAGCACCCCAGAAACCTCCACAGTGTCCACCAGCCCCTCAGGGCCCTCCACGAGCAACCCAGGGACCCCCACAGAAAACCCAGAGACCACCACGACCAACCCAGGGATGTCTACAACCATCGCTGAGACCACCACCAATAACCCAGAGACCACCACGAGCACCCAGGAAGCCACCACGACCAACCCTGGGAGCACCACAACCAACCCAGAGACCACGACAAATAACCCAGAGACCACCACGAGCACCCCAGAGAACACCACCACCATTCCAGAAACTATCACAGCCATCTCAGGGACCACCCCAACCATCTCAGAGGCAACCACGACCAACCCAGGGACCTCCACAAACAACCCAGAGACCACCACCACCATTCCAGGGACCACCACGAGCACCCCAGAAACCTCCACAGTGTCCACCAGCCCCTCAGGGCCCTCCACAACCATCCCAGAGACCACCACAAACAACCCAGAGACCACCACGACCATCCCAGGGATGTCTACAACCATCGCTGAGACCACCACCAATAACCCAGAGACCACCACAAATAACCCAGGGACCACCACGACCATCCCAGGGATTTCTACAACCATCTCAGGGACCACCACAAACAGCCCAGAGACCACCACAACAAACCCAGAGACCACCACAACAAACCCAGAGACCACCATGAGCACCCAGGAAGCCACCACGACCAACCCTGGGAGCACCACAACCAACCCAGAGACCACGACAAATAAACCAGAGACCACCACGAGCACCTCAGAGACCACCGCAACCATCTCAGGGACCACCACGACCATTCCCGGGACCACCACGAGCACCCCAGACACCTCCACAGTGTCCACCAGCCCTACAGGGCCCTCCACAACCATCCCAGAGACCACCACAAACAACAAAGAGACCACCACGACCATCCCAGGGATGTCTACAACCATCGCTGAGACCACCCCCAATAACCCAGAGACCACCACGAGCACCGCAGAGGGAACCACAAACAGCCCAGGGACCACCACAACGAACACAGGGACCACCACCATCAACCCAGCGACCACCTCAACCATCCCAGGGACCACCACAAACAGCCCAGAGACCACCACGACCATCCCAGGGATGTCTACAACCATCTCAGGGACCACCACAAACAGCCCAGAGACCACCATGAGCACCCAGGAAGCCACCACGACCAACCCAGAGACCACCACAAATAACCCTGAGACCACCACCACCATTCCAGGGACCACCACGACCAACCCTGGGAGCACCACAACCAACCCAGAGACCACGACAAATAAGCCAGAGACCACCACGAGCACCCCAGAGACCACCACCACCATTCCAGAAACTATCACAGCCATCTCAGGGACCACCCCAACCATCTCAGAGGCAACCACGACCAACCCAGGGACCTCCACAAACAACCCAGCGACCACCACCACCATTCCAGGGACCACCACGAGCACCCCAGACACCTCCACAGTGTCCACCAGCCCCTCAGGGCCCTCCACGACCAACCCAGGGACCCCCACAGAAAACCCAGAGACCACCACGACCATCCCAGGGATGTCTACAACCATCGCTGAGACCACCACCAATAACCCAGAGACCACCACGAGCACCGCAGAGGGAACCACAAACAGCCCAGGGACCACCACAACGAACACAGGGACCACCACCATCAACCCAGCGACCACCTCAACCATCTCAGGGACCACCACAAACAGCCCAGAGACCACCACAACAAACCCAGAGACCACCACAACAAACCCAGAGACCACCATGAGCACCCAGGAAGCCACCACGACCAACCCTGGGAGCACCACAACCAACCCAGAGACCACAACAAATAAACCAGAGACCACCACGAGCACCTCAGAGACCACCACAAACAACCCAGCGACCACCACGACCATTCCCGGGACCACCACGAGCACCCCAGACACCTCCACAGTGTCCACCAGCCCCTCAGGGCCCTCCATGACCAACCCAGGGACCCCCACAGAAAACCCAGAGACCACCACGACCAACCCAGGGATGTCTGCAACCATTGCTGAGACCACCACCAATAACCCAGAGACCACCACGAGCACCGCAGAGGGAACCACAAACAGCCCAGAGACCACCACAACGAACACAGGGACCACCACGACCATCTCAGGGATGTCTACAACCATCCCAGAGACCACCACAAACAGTGCAGGGACCCCTACAACAAACCCAGGGATGTCTACAACCATCTCAGGGACCACCACAAACAGCCCAGAGACCACCATGAGCACCCAGGAAGCCACCACGACCAACCCAGAGACCACCACAAATAACCCTGAGACCACCACCACCATTCCAGGGACCACCACGACCAACCCTGGGAGCACCACAACCAACCCAGAAACCACCACAAACAACCCTGGGGCCACCACGACCATCCCAGGGATGTCTACAGCCATCTCAAGGACCACCACAAACAGCCCAGAGACCACCACGAGCACCCCAGAGACCACCACAAACAGCGCAGGGACCCCTACAACAAACCCAGGGACCACCACAACCATCTCAGGGACCACCACGAGCATCTCAGAGGCAACCACCACCATCTCAGGGGCAACCACAACCTACCCAGAGACCACCACAAACAACCCAGCGACCACCACCACCATTCCCGGGACCACCACGAGCACCCCAGACACCTCCACAGTGTCCACCAGCCCCTCAGGGCCCTCCACGAGCAACCCAGGGACCCCCACAGAAAACCCAGAGACCACCACGACCAACCCAGGGATGTCTACAACCATCGCTGAGACCACCACCAATAACCCAGAGACCACCACGAGCACCCAGGAAGCCACCACGACCAACCCTGGGAGCACCACAACCAACCCAGAGACCACGACAAATAACCCAGAGACCACCACGAGCACCCCAGAGAACACCACCACCATTCCAGAAACTATCACAGCCATCTCAGGGACCACCCCAACCATCTCAGAGGCAACCACGACCAACCCAGGGACCTCCACAAACAACCCAGAGACCACCACCACCATTCCAGGGACCACCACGAGCACCCCAGAAACCTCCACAGTGTCCACCAGCCCCTCAGGGCCCTCCACAACCATCCCAGAGACCACCACAAACAACCCAGAGACCACCACGACCATCCCAGGGATGTCTACAACCATTGCTGAGACCACCACCAATAACCCAGAGACCACCACGAGCACCGCAGAGGGAACCACAAACAGCCCAGAGACCACCACAACGAACACAGGGACCACCACGACCATCTCAGGGATGTCTACAACCATCCCAGAGACCACCACAAACAGTGCAGGGACCCCTACAACAAACCCAGGGACCACCACAACCATCTCAGGGACCACCACGAGCATCTCAGAGGCAACCACCACCATCTCAGGGGCAACCACAACCTACCCAGAGACCACCACAAACAACCCAGCAACCACCACCACCATTCCAGGGACCACCACGAGCACCCCAGACACCTCCACAGTGTCCACCAGCCCCTCAGGGCCCTCCACGACCAACCCAGGGACCCCCACAGAAAACCCAGGGACCACCACGACCAACCCAGGGATGTCTACAACCATCGCTGAGACCACCACCAATAACCCAGAGACCACCACGAGCACCGCAGAGGGAACCACAAACAGCCCAGGGACCACCACAAAGAACACAGGGACCACCACCATCAACCCAGCGACCACCTCAACCATCCCAGAGACCACCACAAACAACCCAGAGACCACCACGACCATCCCAGGGATGTCTACAACCATCTCAGGGACCACCACAAACAGCCCAGAGACCACCACAACAAACCCAGAGACCACCACAACAAACCCAGAGACCACCATGAGCACCCAGGAAGCCACCACGACCAACCCTGGGAGCACCACAACCAACCCAGAGACCACGACAAATAAACCAGAGACCACCACGAGCACCTCAGAGACCACCGCAACCATCTCAGGGACCACCACGACCATTCCCGGGACCACCACGAGCACCCCAGACACCTCCACAGTGTCCACCAGCCCTACAGGGCCCTCCACAACCATCCCAGAGACCACCACAAACAACAAAGAGACCACCACGACCATCCCAGGGATGTCTACAACCATCGCTGAGACCACCACCAATAACCCAGAGACCACCACGAGCAACGCAGAGGGAACCACAAACAGCCCAGGGACCACCACAACGAACACAGGGACCACCACCATCAACCCAGCGACCACCTCAACCATCTCAGGGACCACCACAAACAGCCCAGAGACCACCATGAGCACCCAGGAAGCCACCACGACCAACCCAGAGACCACCACAAATAACCCTGAGACCACCACCACCATTCCAGGGACCACCACGACCAACCCTGGGAGCACCACAACCAACCCAGAGACCACGACAAATAACCCAGAGACCACCACGAGCACCCCAGAGACCACCACCACCATTCCAGAAACTATCACAGCCATCTCAGGGACCACCCCAACCATCTCAGAGGCAACCACGACCAACCCAGGGACCTCCACAAACAACCCAGCGACCACCATCACCATTCCAGGGAGCAGCACGAGCACCCCAGAAACCTCCACAGTGTCCACCAGCCCCTCAGGGCCCTCCACGACCAACCCAGGGACCCCCACAGAAAACCCAGGGACCACCACGACCAACCCAGGGATGTCTACAACCATCGCTGAGACCACCACCAATAACCCAGAGACCACCACGAGCACCGCAGAGGGAACCACAAACAGCCCAGGGACCACCACAACGAACACAGGGACCACCACCATCAACCCAGTGACCACCTCAACCATCCCAGGGACCACCACAAACAGCCCAGGGACCACCACAACGAACACAGGGACCACCACGACCATCCCAGGGATGTCTACAACCATCCCAGAGACCACCACAAACAACCCAGAGACCACCACGACCATCCCAGGGATGTCTACAACCATCTCAGGGACCACCACAAACAGCCCAGAGACCACCACAACAAACCCAGAGACCACCACAAATAACCCAGAGACCACCACCACCATTCCAGGGACCACCACGAGCACCCCAGACATCTCCACAGTGTCCACCAGCCCTACAGGGCCCTCCACGACCAACCCAGGGACCCCCACAGAAAACCCAGGTACCACCACGACCAACCCAGGGATGTCTACAACCATTGCTGAGACCAGCACCAATAACCCAGAGACCACCACAAACAAGCCTGGGACCCCCACAGAAAACCCAGAGACCACCACGACCATCCCAGAGACCACCACAAACACCCCAGAGATCTCCATGACCATCCCAGGCATGTCTACAACCATCGCTGAGACCACAACCAATAACCCAGAGACCACCATGAGCACCGCAGAGGCCACCACCACCATTTCAGTGACCACCTCAAACAACCCAGAGGCAACCACGACCAACCCAGAGACCACCACAAACAACCCAGGCACCACCACGACCATTCCCGGGACCACCACGACCATCCCAAGGACCACCACAAACAACCCAGAGACCTCCACGACCATACCAGGGATTTCTACAACCATCGCTGAGACCACCACCAATAACCCAGAGACCACCATGAGCACCGCAGAGGTGACCACAAACAGCCCAGAGACCACCACGACCATTCCCGGGACCTCCACGACCATCCCAGGGAATTCTACAGCCATCTCAGGGACCACCACAAACAGCCCAGAGACCACCACAAATAACCCAGAGACCACCTCAAATTACCCAGAGACCACCACGACCATTCCAGGGACCACCACGACCAACCCAGGGACCTCCACAAACAACCCAGGGACCACCACCAATAGCCCAGAGACCACCATGAGCACCGCAGAGGTGACCACAAACAACCCAGAGACCACCACAACCATCTCAGGGGCCACCACAACCAACCCAGGGACCACCACAAACAACCCAGTGACCACCACGACCATTCCCGGGATCTCCACGACCATCCCAGGGAATTCTACAGCCATCTCAGGGACCACCACAAATAGCCCAGAGACCACCATGAGCACCGCAGAGGCCACCACAAACAGCCCAGCGACCACCACCACCATTCCAGGGACCTCCACGAGCACCCCAGACACCTCCACAGTGTCCACCAGCCCCTCAGCGCCTTCCACGACCAACCCAGGGACCCCCACAGAAAACCCAGAGACCTCCACAACCATCCCAGGTATGTCTACAACCATCTCAGGGACCACCACAAACAGCCCAGAGACCACCATGAGCACCCAGGAAGCCACCACGACCAACCCTGGGAGCACCACAACCAACCCAGAGACCACCACAAATAACCCTGAGACCACCACCACCATTCCAGGGACCACCACGAGCACCCCAGAAACCTCCACAGTGTCCACCAGCCCCTCAGCGCCTTCCACGACCAACCCAGGGACCACCACAGAAAACCCAGAGACCTCCACAACCAATAACCCAGAGACCACCATGAGCACCGCAGAGGTGACCACAAACAACCCAGAGACCACCACGACCATTCCCGGGACCTCCACGACCATTCCCGGGACCTCCACGACCATCCCAGGGAATTCTACAGCCATCTCAGGGACCACCACAAATAGCCCAGAGACCACCATGAGCACCGCAGAGACCACCACAAACAGCCCAGAGACCACCACCACCATTCCAGGGACCTCCACAAACAACCCAGGGACCACCACCAATAGCCCAGAGACCACCATGAGCACCGCAGAGACCACCACAAACAGCCCAGAGAACACCACCACCATTCCAGGGACCTCCACGAGCACCCCACACACCTCCACAGTGTCCACCAGCCCTACAGGGCCCTCCACGAGCAACCCAGGGATGTCTACAACCATCTCAGGGACCACCACAAACAGCCCAGAGACCACCATGAGCACCCAGGAAGCCACCACGACCATCCCAGGGACCACCACAAACAGCTCGGATACCACCACAAATAACCCAGAGACCACCACAAACAACCCCGGGACTTCCACGACCATCCCAGGGATGTCTACAACCATCTCAGGGACCACCACAAACAACCCTGGGGCCACCACAAATAACCCAGAGACCAGCACGAGCACCCCAGAGACCACCACAACAAACCCAGGGATCGCCACAGGCAACCCAGAGACCACCATGAGCACCGCAGAGGCCACCACCACCATTTCAGGGACCACCACAAACAACCCAGAGGCAACCACGACCAACCCAGAGACCACCACAAACAACCCAGGCACCACCACGACCATTCCCGGGACCACCATGACCATCCCAGGGACCACCACAAACAACCCCGGGACCTCCACAACCATCCCAGGGATGTCTACAACCATCTCAGGGACCACCACAAACAGCCCAGAGACCACCATGAGCACCCAGGAAGCCACCACGACCAACCCAGAGACCACCACAAATAACCCAGGGACCTCCACAACCATCTCAGGGGCCACCACGACCAACCCAGGGATCACCACGGGCACCCCAGACACCTCCACAGTGTCCACCAGCCCTACAGGGCCCTCCACAACCAACCCAGAGACCACCACAGAAAACCCAGCGACCACCACAACGAACCCAGACAGCACCACCAATAACCCGGAGATCACCACGACCAACCCAGAGATCACCACTGCCATTGCAGGGACCACCACAAACAACCCCGGGGCCACCACAACCATCCCAGGGATGTCTACAACCATCTCAGGGACCACCACAAACAGCCCAGAGACCACCATGAGCACCCAGGAAGCCACCACGACCAACCCAGAGACCACCACAAATAACCCAGGGACCACCACCACCATTCCAGGGACCACCACGACCAACCCAGGGACCTCCACAAACAGCCCAGGGACCACCACGAGCACCCCAGACACCTCCACAGTGTCCACCAGCCCCTCAGGGCCCTCCATGACCAACCCAGAGACCACCACCGCCATTCCAGGGACCATCACAACCATCCCAGGGACCACCACAAACAGCTCAGATACCACCACGACCAACCCAGAGACCACCACCGCCATTCCAGGGACCACCGCAACCATCCCAGAGACCACCACCATCAACCCAGAGGCCACCACAACCATCCCAGAGACCGCCACAAACAACCCCAGCACCACCAATAACCCAGAGACCACCACAATTAACCCAGGGACCTCCACAACCATCTCAGGGGCCACCACGACCAACCCAGGGATCACCACAATGGGCCCAGACACCACCACCAATAAACCAGAGACCACCATGAGCACCGCAGAGGTGACCACAAACAGCCCAGAGACCACCACGGGCACCCCAGACACCTCCACAGTGTCCACCAGCCCTACAGGGCCCTCCACGACCAACCCAGAGACCACCACTGCCATTCCAGGGACCACCACAAACAACCCCGGGGCCACCACGACCATCCCAGGGATGTCTACAACCATCTCAGGGACCACCACAAACAACCCAGAGACCACCATGAGCACCCAGGAAGCCACCACGACCAACCCAGAGACCACCACAAATAACCCTGAGACCACCACCACCATTCCAGGGACCACCACGACCAGCTCTGGGATCACCACAATGAGCCCAGACACCACCACCAATAAACCAGAGACCACCATGACCAACACAGAGACCACCACCATCAACCCAGAGACCACCACAATCATCCCAGAGAGCACCACAAACAACCCTGGGCCCTCCACGACCAACCCAGAGACCACCACGACCAACCCAGGGACCACCAATAACCCGGAGACCACCACGACCAACCCAGACCCCACCACGAGTCCCCCAGGGACCACCACGGCCACCCCAGAGACCACCACGACCACCCCAGAGACCACCACAACCACCCAGGTGACCCCCACAGCACCCACCTCCGCTCATGTGACACCCACCACCACCTTGAGGACCACCACAACCACCCTGGGGACCTCCATGACCACCGAGGTGACCCCCACGTCACCCATGACCTCCGAGGTGACCCCCACCACCTCTGGGACCACCACTGCTCCTCCCACAGGTGAGTCTTCCCCAAAATGACCTTCGCTGTCCTCATACCACACCTGGGGTGTCCCCTTGAGCCAGGGTGTCCCCAAATTCTCCCCCTGATGTCCCCTGATGTCACCGTGTCCCCCGCAGTGGTGTGTGAGAACGGGGGGACCCCGTTCGGCCCCGGTCGCTGTCTGTGCACCCCGTCCTACGCCGGACCCCGCTGCGAGTTCTCCACCGACACCATCGAGACCAACCTGCGTGAGTGACGCCCCCAGACCACACCTGGGGGGTCCTGGGCACCTTGGGGGGGTCCTGGGTATCTCAAGGGTTCTGAGGTTTTTGGGGAGTTCTGGGGTTTTTGGGGTTCTGAGGTTTTTGGGGGGGTTCTGGTGTTTTTGGGGAGTTCCTGTTCCTCTTGGGGGTTCTGGTCTCCTGCACGTTCTGGACACCTTGGAGGTGCTGGTCAGTTTGGGGTTCCTGGACACCCTGGAGGTCCTGGTCACTCTGGAGGTCCTGGACACCCTGGAGGTCCTGGTCACTCTGGTGGTCCTGGTCACTCTGGAGGTCCTGGTCACTCTGGTGGTCCTCACCCACCCTGTCCCACCCCACTGACCCCTTCTCTTTGCCCCTCCAGCATTCCCCGGGACCATCATGGCCGCCGTGGACATGGAGGTGACCCTCACCAACTTCAACTTCTCCGAGGACCTGAAGGACCCCAACTCCGAGACCTTCCTCTCCTTCCAGGACCACTTCCGGCAGGAGGTGACCACGTGGGGAGCCCAGTGTCCCCTCAGGGGTGGCCACCTTGTCCCCTAGAGCGGTGGCCAAGTGACCTTTCACCTTTTACAGATCAAGAAGATCTACGGGACCATCCCTGGCTACGAGGGCGTGGAGATCACCAGCCTCAAGTAAGGGGTCCTTGACCACCCAACCCCAACCAGGGGTGGGTGGGGTGGTTTGGGGTGTCCCCCAACCCCTCTGTGACCACCCTTGTGCCGTCCCCGAAGGTCCGGCAGCATCGTGGTGGGACACCAGGTGTTCTTCACCATGGCCCAGAGCGTCAACACCACCGAGAAGTTCCAGGAGACCACGGACGAGTTGGTGGGCAACCTCCGAGAGGTGGAGGCGAGCCAGGGCAACTGCCAGCACAACACCTGTGGGTGACCCCAAAACCACCCCCCAGACCCTCCTTGACCACCTGCGGGACCTCCCCTGGACTTCTGGGGTCCAGCCGGGGAACCCAAGGGTGGTCTCTGATGTCCCCTCCTCCCACCCCAGCCGTGCTGTGCCTCGTGCTGAAACCCAACCCTGTGGTCAGCGACATGAGGGAGGTGTTGGACCTGGACGGTGAGACCGGCGCGAGTCCTTGACCACCCCATGGCCCCCAGACCACCCCTCTGACCACCCCATGGCTCCCAGACCACCCCTCTGACCACCCCATGGACCCCTGACCACCCCATGGCTCCCAGACCACCCCTCTGACCACCCCATGGACCCCTGACCACCCCATGGCTCCCAGACCACCCCTCTGACCACTCCATGGCCCCCTCTGACCACCCCATGGACCCCTGACCACCCCTCTGACCACCCCATGGCCCCCTGACCACTCCATGGCTCCCTCTGACCACCCCATGGACCCCAGACCACCCCTCTGACCACCCCATGGTCCCCTCTGACCACCCCTCTGACCACCCCATTGTCTCCCTACCCACCCCACTGACCCTTTCTGACCACCCCTCACCCCCTGCCCACCCCATCATCCCCTCCCACCCTCTGACCACCCCATTGACCACCCACCCATCACCCCCTGCCCACCCACCCATCTCCTCCTCCCCACCCCCCCCAGAGCTGTGCTACCATCGAGCCCCCCCCGGCTACGGTGACTCCTTCTTCCCGGTGATGACCTTGGGGGTCCTGCACTGCGTCACCAAGTGCACGCCCAACCTGCCCCAGACCCTCGATTGCCACCACGGCCGCTGCCAGGTCACCCGCAAGGGGCCCCAGTGCTTGTGAGTGTCACCGAGGGGTCACAACGCCCGCCATGGGGTCACAACACCCATTGAGGGGTCCCAATGTCCACTATGGGGTCCCAAAACCCACCATGGGGTCCCAATGTCCACTATGGGGTCCCAAAACCCACCATGGGGTCACAACACCCACTATGGGGTCCCAACACCCATTGAGGGGTCCCAATGTCCACTCTGGGGTCCCAACACACATTGAGGGGTCCCAACACCCGCCATGGGGTCACGACACCCACTGGGGGGTCCCAACACCCATTGAGGGGTCCCAACAACTCCTGTGGGGTCCCAATGTCCACTCTGGGGTCCCAATGTCCACTCTGGGGTCCCAACACCCACTGGGGGGGGTCCCAGCACCCACTGGGGGGGGGTCCCAACACCCATTGAGGGGTCCCAACAACTCCTGTGGGGTCCCAATGTCCACTCTGGGGTCCCAACACCCACTGGGGGGGTCCCAACACCCATTGAGGGGTCCCAACACCTCCTGTGTGGTCCCCCGGTACCACTGAGGGGTCTCTGCCCATCCCATGATCCCATGGGGGGGGGTCTCTGGGGGGGGGTCTGACCATTGTCCCCTCCCCAGTTGCCCGGACGAGGCCCTGTACTGGTACACGGGGTCCCAGTGCTCCGGCCGGGTCAGCAAGGTGGCCACGGGGCTGGGCGTGGTGGCCTCGTTGTTCTTCATCATCTGCATCATCCTCGTCGTGGTCCTGCTGTGCCGCCGGCACCGGCACTACCAGAGGTACCGGCCCGGGGCTGGGGTCTTCACTGGGGGTCTCCCAGTTTGGGTTCTGTTACGGGAGGGGTCTCCCAGTTTGGGTTCCCCATTTTGGGGGGGTCTCCCAGTTTGGGTTCCCCATTTTGGGAGGGTTCCCAGTTTGGACTCCCCATATGGGAGGGGTCTCCCAGTTTGGGTTCCCCATTTTGGGGGGGTCTCCCAGTTTGGGTTCCCCATTTTGGGAGGGTTCCCAGTTTGGACTCCCCATATGGGAGGGGTCTCCCAGTTTGGGTTCCCCATTTTGGGGGGGGTCTCCCAGTTTGGGTTCCCCATTTTGGGAGGGTTCCCAGTTTGGATTTTCTCATTCTAGGGGGTTCTCCCAGTTTGGGTTCCCCATTTTGGGAGGGGTTCCCCCAGTTTGGGTTCCCCATTTTGGGAGGGTTCCCAGTTTGGATTTTCTCATTCTAGGGGGTTCTCCCAGTTTGGGATCCCCATTTTGGGGGGGGTTTCCAGTTTGGGTTCCCCATTTTGGGAGGGGTTCCCAGTTTGGATTTCCTCATTCTAGGGGGTTCTCCCAGTCCGAATTTCCCATCTGGGGGGGGGTCTCCCACTCCAGTTCTCCCAGTTTGGGGGGGATCTCCCAGTTCGGATTCCCCCATTTTTGGAAGTGTCTCCCACTCCAGTTCTTCCATTTTTGGGGAGGGGTCTCCCACCCCTCCCCCAATTCTCACCCCCCCTTTCTTTCCCCTCCCTTCCCCCCCCCCCCCCCCCCAGTGACCTCCCCCCATATTTGGGGGGTTCCTGGTACGAGTTCGACGATTTCACCTGGACCCCCCCACGCGGGACCGTGATCCCAAATCCGGGGGTCGCCCCCCACCGTGACCCCCAGCCCCAATTTGAGGACCCCGAGATCTGGAGAAGACCCCCGGGATCCCCCCCTGCTGCCCCCCATGGGGGTCCGGGGGGTCCCCACGCCTTCAGACCATCCTTGGAGCGGGTGGATCCCTACATCCAGGTACGGACCCCCTTCCAGGACCCTAAAGGGACCCCAAATCCCCTGCCAGGACCCTAAAGGGACCTGAAATCCCCTTCCAGGACCCTAAAGGGACCCCAAATCCCCTGCCAGGACCCTAAAGGGACCTGAAATCCCCTTCCAGGACCCTAAAGGGACCCCAAATCCCCTTCCAGGACCCTAAAGGGACCCCAAATCCCCTGCCAGGACCCTAAAGGGACCCCAAATCCCCTGCCAGGACCCTAAAGGGACCTGAAATCCCCTGCCAGGACCCTAAAGGGACCCCAAATCCCCTGCCAGGACCCTAAAGGGACCTGAAATCCCCTGCCAGGACCCTAAAGGGACCCCAAATCCCATACCAGGGCCTTAAAGGGACCCCAAATCCCCTTCCAGGACCCTAAAGGGACCCCAAATCCCCTTCCAGGACCCAAAAGGGACCTGAAATCCCCTGCCAGGACCCTAAAGGGACCCCAAATCCCATACCAGGGCCTTAAAGGGACCCCAAACCCTCACCAGGACCCAAAAGAGACCCCAGACCCCCTTCCAAGACCCCCCCTCTCACCCTGTCCCCTCCCCCAGATGAGAACTCCGAGGCCGAAGGTCACTCACCTGTGACCACCCCCCTCCCCCCCTCACCGCGGGACCACCTGGAGCGTCGCGAGGAGACCCCGACCCGGATTTGGGGACCCCGGCCGAGAGGAGGGGACCCCAATATGGACCAGGAGACCCCGACCCAAAACAGGAGACTCCGACCAGGATTTGGGGATCCCGACCCCAACCAGGAGACCCCGACCCAAATGAGGGGACCCCAACCCCAATCAGGACATCCCGACCTGGATGAGGGGACCCCAATCCCAACCTGGAGACCCCGACCCAGATTTGGGGACCCTGACCCAAGTGAGGGGACCTCGACCCCAACCAGGAGACCCCGACCCGGAACAGGAGACCCCGACCCAAATAAGGGGACCCCAGTCCCAACCTGGAGACCCCGAACCAGATTTGGGGACCCTCACCCAAGTGAGGGGACCTCGACCCCAACCAGGAGACCCCAACCCCAACCAGGAGACCCCGACCCGGAACAGGAGACCTCGACCCAAATGAGGGGACCCCAATCCCAACCTGGAGACCCCGACCAGAATTTGGGGACCCCGACCCAAATGAGGGGACCTTGACCTGGACCAGGAGACCCCCCCAAACCCCCCAAGAGAGACTCCCCCCAAACCCACTGGGGGTCTGGACCGGCTCCCAGTATCTCCCAGTAACTCCCAGTTTGTTCTGGCGCGCGGGACGTGCCAAAATCTGGGCGGGACCCTTGGGGTTGGGATTTTGGGGGGAATTTGGGGGATTTTTTTGTGGGATTTGGGGGGTTGAACCCCTCAATATTTATTTATTTGGGGTGATGAAGCCCCAAACCCCCCCCCCCCGGGCAGAGCCTGGGGGGTCCTGGGGGGCGGGGGTGGGGTTGAAGCCCCCCCCAAACCTTTTTAGGGAGGGGGGGGGAGGGGCAGGAGCCCCTCCCCCTTTTCCTGCCCCTCCCCTCTATTTATTTATAGTAATTAATCAATGTGTTAATAATAAATTATTGATTTATTGGTATAATTTGTCTGAATTCTCTTGTTTTTTGGGGGTGGGGGTGTTTTGGGCAGTGTGTGTGTGGGGGGGGGGGGGCGTGACGTGACTGGGAGGCACTGGGAGGGACTGGGAGCAGAACAAACTGGGATCACTGGGACAAACTGGGACATACTGGGAGACCCTGAGGAGCAGGTGGCGCCCAGAACAAACTGGAAAGAACTGGGAGACGCTGGGGGAGCACTGGGAGACACTGGGAGCTGGTGGCACCCACAACATACTGGGACATACTGGGAGATACTGGGACACCCCAAGGAGCAGGAGGCACCCACAACAAACTGGGAGATACTGGGACATACTGGGGCATACTGGGAGATACTGGGAGCAGGAGGCACTCGCAACAAACTGGGACAAACTGGGAGACACTGGGACACCCAGGGAAGGAGAGAACACCCTGGCCACAACACCACCACCCCAAACACCCCCAAATCCCATTTGGGGACCCTTTTGGGGACACCCCAAACCGAACCCCACCCCAAATCCCATTTGGGACCATTTTGGGGTCACCCCAAACCGAACCCCACCCCAAATCCCATTTGGGGACCCTTTTGGGGTCACCCCAAACCGAACCCCACCCCAAATCCCATTTGGGGACCCTTTTGGGGTCACCCCAAACCGAACCCCACCCCAAATCCCATTTGGGACCATTTTGGGGTCACCCCAAACCGAACCCCACCCCAAATCCCATTTGGGGACCCTTTTGGGGTCACCCCAAACCGAACCCCACCCCAAATCCCATTTGGGGACCCTTTTGGGGTCACCCCAAACCGAACCCCACCCCAAATCCCATTTGGGGACCCTTTTGGGGTCACCCCAAACCCATCCCCACCCCAAATCCCATTTGGGACCATTTTGGGGTCACCCCAAACCGAACCCCACCCCAAATCCCATTTGGGACCATTTTGGGGACACCCCAAACCCATCCCCACCCCAAATCCCCACACCCATGACTGGGAGGGGACGCGTGACTCAACCTCCCCCCGTTCCGGGCTCCAACATCTCCAGAACTTTTGGGATGGAGGCACCGCCCCAAGGTGGGGCAACATCAGGGGGTGCCCACCCCAGTTCCCCCCCGTATCTTATCAGCACCGGCGCCAGGGTTGGGCCAGCGGTGGCCGCTCCGGAGTAGTCCGGGCTGTTGGAATTCCCTTGGGGAATATCCGGTTCTTCTCACGCCCTTTTCATTTTTCTTTTATTTTTTTTTAATTTTTTTTTTTTTTTTTTTTTTTTTGGCGCGTGCGTGTTTTCTTTTTCGCCATCCCAAAGGTTTGATAAAAATTGGTGACTCAAGGAATTATTTACCGGAGCTGCCCAACCTTGCGGTCGATTCAGGCCAAAAAATAAACGTCCCGGCAGTCACCGGCTCCGGCTCAGTCGCTCCGGTGGCTCCGGTGGCTCCGGTTTCTCCAGGATCGGTCGAGGATGGAGTTGGGTGGTGGCGTCTTCATCTTCATCCTCCTCTTCACCCTTTTGGAGGCTCTGTCAGGTAAGATGGGGATGGGGTGGAAGCGCCTCCGAGCCGATGCCTCAGAAATTCCTTCTTCTGGGAATTTTTTTGCGGGGTTTTGGCTCTTTTTGGGGTTTCTGGAAATGGTTTTGGGAGCACCCAGTCACCTTTGGAACATCCCGAGCCCAGTTCCCTGCTCCAGTTCAGGGTCGGATCCCCAGTTCCCTTTTCCAGTTTGGGGCCAGACTCCCAGTTCCCTTTTCCAGTTTGGGGACAGACTCCCAGTCCCCTTTCCCAGTTTGGGGCCAGACTCCCAGTTCCCTGCTCCAGTTCAGGGTCGGATCCCCAGTTCCCTTTTCCAGTTTGGGGCCAGACTCTGTGTCTCTTTTCCAGTTTGGGGACAGACTCCCAGTTCCCTTTCCCAGTTTGGGGCCAGACTCCCAGTTCCCTTTCCCAGTTTGGGGACAGACTCCCAGTTCCCTGCTCCACTTTGGGGACAGACTCTGAGGGAGGAGTCCCAGTGGGACTCCAGGTCCCACTTCCAGTTTGGGGACAGAACCCTTGTGTCACTTTTCCAGTTTGAGGAGAAGCTCCCAGTTACCTTTTCCAGTCTGGGGACAAACTCCCAGTTTCCTCCTCCAGTTTGTGTCCCTTTTCCAGTTTGGGGACACCCCCCAGCCCCCTCCCCCAGTTTGGGGACAAACTCCCAGTTCCCTTTCCCAGTTTGGGCACAAGCTCCCACTTCCCTTTCCCAGTTTAGGGACAAACTCCCACTTCCCTTTCCCAGTTTGGGTAAAAACCCCCAGTTCCCTTTTCCCAGTTTGGGGACAAACTCCCAGTTCCCTTTCCCAGTTTGGGGACAAGTTCCCACTTCCCTTTCCCAGTTTAGGGACAAACTCCCACTTCCCTTTCCCAGTTTAGGGACAAACTCCCACTTCCCTTTCCCAGTTTGGGTAAAAACCCCCAGTTCCCTTTTCCCAGTTTGGGGACAAACTCCCGGTTCCCTTTCCCAGTTTAGGGACAGACTCCCACTTCCCTTTCCCAGTTTAGGGACAGACTCCCCGCTCCCTCTCCCAGTTTGGGGACATCCCCATTCCCCATCCCACCCCACAACCTCCTGTCCCTTCCAGGTCCCTGCTCCAACGGTGGCACCGCGGTCGGTGACGGCTGCGTTTGTCCCCCCGGCCGCTCCAGCCACCGCTGCGAGACCCCCGACCCCGCCGGCGCCTGCCGGAACGGTGGCACCGCCGTGGGAACCTCCTGCTATTGTCCCCCTGGTTTTGGGGGACCCCGGTGCCAGCACCCCGATCCCGCCAGCGCCTGCCGCAACGGGGCCGCCGCCTTTGGGACAACGTGCGTGTGCCCGCCGGGGTTCCGTGGGGACACCTGCCAGGACCTGGAGGAGCTCGGATCGTGCCTCAACGGTGGCACTTTGGAGAAGGGGACGTGTCGGTGTCCACCGACGGCTTGGGGACCTCGGTGTGAGTGTACCGGGACGGCCACGGGGAAGGTGTTGTACGTCAACGGCAGCGCGGGGACGAACGACACGGTGACGGTCACCACCGCGGGAGGTGACGCCGCGGAGAGAAGCACGGACGCGCCACCGGCACGGCGGGAGGGGAATGTCACGGGCAGAAGCGTGGAGGGCAATGGCGTCACCGGGGGAAATGTCACCGGGGTCACCACCAATGGCAGCGTCACGGGAAGGAGCAGAGCGGTCACCGCTGTGGTCAGCGCCAACACGGACCGTGACGCGGTGACCACCACCGAGAGGGACACAGTGGTCAGCGCCAACACGGTCAGCGATGTGGTCATCGGCACGGACCGTGACGCGGTGACCACCATCGAGAGGGACACAGTGGTCAGCGCCAACACGGTCAGCGATGTGGTCATCGGCACGGACCGTGACGCGGTGACCACCATCGAGAGGGACACAGTGGTCAGCGCCAACACGGTCAGCGATGTGGTCATCGGCACGGACCGTGACGTGGTGACCACCACCGAGAGGGACACAGTGGTCAGCGCCAACACGGTCAGCGATGTGGTCATTGGCACGGACCGTGACGCGGTGACCACCACCGAGAGGGACACAGTGGTCAGCGCCAACACGGTCAGCGATGTGGTCATCGGCACGGACCGTGACGTGGTGACCACCACCGAGAGGGACACAGTGGTCAGGAGAAATGTCCCCATGGCCACCACCACAGTGGTCAGCACCACGACGCCGCTGGTGAGAAATGTCACGGACTCTGCCGTGGGGAGCCACGCCAGGGCCACCACCACGGAGGGTGAGACCACGGCCGTGGAAGGTGACACCACGGTCACTCTGTCAAACCTCGTGGAAGGTGACACCACGGCCGTGGAAGGTGACACCACGGTCACAGAGGGGGACGCCGAGGCCACCCCCATGGAAGGTGACACCGAGGCCACACCGGTGGCCACCACAGTAAGCAACACCAGGGCCACCACCGTGGAAAGTGACACCGTGACCACACCAATGACCGCTGCGAGAGGCCACACCAAGGCCATGGAGAACAACACCAGGGCCACCACCCTGAAAAGTGACACTAGGGCCACCACCCTGGAGAGCCACCCAGTCTCCCCTGCCAATGTCACCTCTACACCGGCCCCTCCCAATGCCACCGAAGCCACTGGAGCACTGGGCCACCTCTCTGCTGGGACCTCCGGGGACTTTTTGACCCTCACAACCACCTCCCCTGTCACCACCGTGGCCACCATCTGCCTCTACCTCCCACACGGTTCCAGCCCCCCGGCCAGTGGGTGTCCTGGGGAGGGGTCACTGGGGTGGGGAGGAAGAGGAGGATGGAGGTTCTGGGGTCTCCTGGGGTGAGGAGGAAGAGGAGGATGGAGGTTCTGTGGTGGGGTCTCCTGGGGTGGGGAGGAAGAGGAGGATGGAGGTTCTGTGGTGGGGTCTCCTTCCTGGGGGGTCTCTTGGGGTGGGGGTCTCCTTCCCAAAGGTCTCCTCCACCATGGATAAAGTCTAAAACAAGAACATGGATCCTCCACCCGTTGTCCCCTCACCGTGTCCTTGTCCCTCCTCCCTTTCCAGTCGTGTGCCACAACGGTGGCGTGGCCAACCGGACCCATTGCCTGTGCCCACCCGGCTACTCCGGCCCTACCTGCGAGACCCCAGACCCAAATGACCGCTGCGCCGACGGCAGCACCGCGGTGGGCGACCGCTGCATTTGCCCACCGGGTCGGACGGGACCACGTTGTGCCACCCTTGACCCGGCCACCTCTTGTCGCCACGGTGGCACCGCGGTGGGCACCGAGTGTTATTGTCCCCCCGGTTTCTCCGGCCTCCGTTGTGAAGACCCCAACCCAACCACAGCCCCCCCGGTAACGCCCCCACGCCGGACGAGAGCCACACCAAGGACCGCCAGGAGAACCACGACCACCACTGTCCCCACCACCAGAGGTTGGTGGTTCTGTCTGGGGTGGGAAGACCCTTCCCCCAAATCCGTGGGTATTTTGGGGGTGTTGGCCCTCCCACCCATGTGGGCACCCCAAAGTGACAAGGGAGTGGAACCACAAATTGGGTTTTTCATCGTTTTCTCCCTAAAACTGGAGAGGGGTGTGATGGTGGAACTGGGATGGGGGCACTACCTTGGGTTGGAAGACCCCTCCCCAAATCCGTGGGTATTTTGGGGGTGTTGCCCCCCCACCCCTATGGCCACCTCTAAGTGATGGGGGGGGTGTGTGGAACCACAAATTGGGTTTTTCCTCGTTTCCCCCCAAAAATTGAGGAGTGGGGTGATGCTGGAGCCAACCGGATGTAACTGGGAGGGGAGGGGGGGGGGGGGGAGATCCCGGTGACCTCACTGGGGTCCCCAAACCCTGGTGTCCCCCCAATCCCCCAGACCCTTGCATGAATGGGGGGCTCTGGAATGGCGTGGCGTGTCTGTGCCCCCCCAACATGGACGGCGCCCGCTGCGAGTTCGGTGCCTCCACCATCAACCTGACGGCAGGTAAAGGGAGCACCTGTGAACCCTTCCCCCCCCCCTCCCCCGTCCCACCCCCCACCACCCCGAGGTGTCCCCCCGTCACCGTGACACGCCCTGTCCCCGCAGAGCTGGGTCCGTTCGTGACGATGATGGCGCGCGTCACCAACCGGGATTTCTCGGAGGACATGGGGGATGTTTCGTCCCCTGGGCACCGGCGATTCGCCGAGGAGTTCAGCCGGACGGTGAGAACCCATGGGTGGGAGCTTCTGGGTGTGGGGGACACTCCAAGGGACCCCCCAGGATCACCCTGAGGGACCTTCCTAATGTCCATCCCAATGTCCATCCCACTGTCCGTCCCAATGTCCATCTCAGTGTCCATCTCAATGTCCATATCAATGTCCATGCCACTGTCCATCCCAATGTCCATCCCACTATCCATCCCATTGTCCATCTCAATGTCCATCCTGATGTCCATGCCACTGTCCATGCCACTGTCCATCCCAATGTCCATCCCATTGTCCATCCCAATGTCCATCCCACTGTCCATCCCATTGTCCATCCCAATGTCCATCCCACTGTCCATCCCATTGTCCATCCCAATGTCCATCCCAATGTCCATCCCACTGTCCATCCCATTGTCCATCCCAGTGTCCATCCCAATGTCCATCTCAGTGTTCATCCCAATGTCCATCCCAATGTCCATCTCAGTGTTCATCCCACTGTCCATCCCATTGTCCATCTCAATGTCCATCCCGATGTCCATCCCAATGTCCATCCCAATGTCCATCCCACTGTCCATGCCACTGTCCACCCCAATGTCCATCCCAAGGGTCCATCCCAAGTGACCCCCAGGACCACCCCAAGGCCCCCCCACCCTCCAAGTGGCCGTGTCCCTCTATCCCCAGATGGACGGGATCTACCGGAACGTGTCCGGCTACCGCGGGATCAACGTCCTGAGCCTGAGGTGAGCGAGGGGTGGGATCGGTGTGGGATGGGATGGGATGGGATGGGATGGGATGGGATGGGATGGGATGGGATGGGATGGGATGGGATGGGATGGGATGGGATGGGGTGGGATGGGATGGGATGGGATGGGATGGGATGGGATGGGATGGGATGGGGTGGGATGGGATGGGATGGGATGGGGTGGGATGGGATGGGATGGGATGGGATGGGATGGGATGGGGTGGGATGGGATGGGATGGGATGGGATGGGATGGGATGGGATGGGATGGGATGGGATGGGATGGGGTGGGATGGGATGGGATGGGATGGGATGATACCTCTGAGGACCCCCAACCCCCCATGAACCGACCCCGTCCCCCCCAGCCGCGGCAGCGTCGTGGTGAATTACCGCGTCCAGCTGTGGCCCCTGCCCGGCAACGCCAGCCTGGACCACCGAGCCCGGGAGCTGCTGGCGTTGGCCAACGCCGCATCTCGACCCCACAACTGCAGCTCCTCGGCCGGTAAGTGACCCCCACTTGCCCCGGGCCGATCCCCAAAACCTGTGGTCACCCCAAGTGACCACCCCGTGATCTCCCCTCTCCCAGACGGGCTCTGCTTCACCGCCACCTCCGCCAGAGCCACCAGAGCCGCGACGCTGCCGCCCAACGCCACCGGTGAGCGAGGGCTGGGGACACCTGGGGACACCACGGGTGGGGACAAGGGGACTCTTGATCAGTTTGGCTTCTCCAGAGCTCTGCCGGAGGCACGCACCGGCCAACTTCAGCCGGTTCTACTTCCCGTACCGCACGGCCAACGGGCTCCTCTGCATCACCAACTGCACCCTCAACGTCCCCGGCTCCTTCGACTGCCACCGCGGGCTCTGCCGGCTCACCCTGGAGGGGCCCCAGTGCTTGTGAGTTGGCCACGCCCACCCCTGGCCACGCCCATTGGCCCCGCCTTAAGTCTGGCCTTGAACCTGGGGTCAAACGTCTGCCCAAGGCCAAAGAAGTTGAATCACGATGTTTGACCCCAAACTTGAGCTCTTGACCTCAACGCATCGATGGTTGATGGTCGAGGTCACACCGTAACCCAAAGTCTTGACCCCAAAACCTTGAACCCAAAACCTTGACCCCAGTGGTCCAACCCTTGGCTCCTGTCAACTTCTTCCCTTCAAACTCAACCTTGACCCCCAAACTCAACCCTTGACCCTCAACACCCAATCTTGACCCCCAAAACTCAACCCTTGACCCCCAAACTCATCCCTTGTCCCTCAAACCCAACCTCTGACCCTCAACACCCAACTCTTGACCCCCAAACTCCAACACTTGACCACCAAATCCAACTTTACCCTCAACACCCAACTCTTGACCCCCAAATCCAACTCCTGCCCTCCAAACCCAATTTTGACCCTCCCCACACCCAACCCTTGACCCTCAAACTCAACCCTTGACCGCCCCCAAACCTCTTGACCACCCCTCCTCAAATCACAACCCCTCCCCCAGCTGCCCGGACCTGCCCTGGTACCTCTCGACCGGTGACCGCTGCCAGACCCACATCAGCAAACTGGGGCTGGGCCTGGGTGTGGGGCTGGGACTGGGCCTGACCATCCTCATCCTCCTCATCCTCTGCATCGTCCTCACCGTCCGCTTGACCCAAGGGCGGAAAAAATCACCTGGAGCCAGGTAAAAGCACTGGGGAGGGTGGGGGGGGGTCGGGTCCTTTTGGGGTCACTGGGTGGTCGGACCTCCAAAATTTAGGGTTCGGCAGCTTTGGAGGGGTGGGAGGGTTGAGACCCCAACACCTCCAGCATCACCCCCGTGTCCTGACCCCCAGCCCCAGCCCCCTCAAACTTGGCCGGCTCCACAGCGTGGCCGCCGAGGACTCGTGGCCGGACGGTGGCCGCAACAGCCGCGTCACCGGGATCTACCACGTCAACGGCAGAGGAGGCGGTGCCGGGAAAGGTGGGCCCTGGTGTGGGCGGTGAAACCTATCCCGGAGGGGGAAAATCCCCCAAAAATCATCACGGGATCATCATCATCATCCTCCTCTTCCTCCTCCCAGGTCCTTACAACACCTACAAGCCCAGCTCGGAGGTGGCGGAGCCCCCAGCGTCGGTGGGTGACGCGGTGACGTCGTTTAGGGGGTGGTCGTCAGCTTAAGGTTGACCTGGAATCCGAATTTCCACCCCAAAACCAAAACTGCGACCCCAAAACCTCGACCGGTGACCTCAAAATGTCCAAGTCCCCAACTGCGACCTCACAACCCCAATTTCGAATCTTCAGAACCCAAACTGTGACCTCAAAACCCCAAACCCAACCCTACAACTCCTGTCTCGTGCCCCACAACCAAAACCGTGACCCCAAAACCTCCAGTCTTGACCCCAGCTTCCCAATTTTGAACCCCAAACTCCGGCCCAAACCCCAAATTTTGACCTTCAGACCCCCAACCTCCACACCCAGACTCCCGACCCTGAGCTCACATCCCCAACCTTAACTCCCAAAACTCCATCCGTGACCCCCAAAACTACAACTTTAATGTTCAAAACCCCAGGTTTGACCCCAAACCCCCCAATTTTGACCCCAAATTTTGACCCCAAACCCTCAGCCCCCTCCCCATTTTTCAGGTGCTGGCAGAAGGAGCAGCAGTCCTGTGACCCCACCCCATAACTGGGAAGGGGTGACCGAGGTGGCCCCCCAAGGGCCTCGGCGCCATCGGGCAGCGACCGAAGCCCTCGGAACCCTCATTTTTTTGGGGAAAAAAAAGGTGGAATCAGGATCCTCTGTGAGAAAGGAGAGGTCCCCCCCACTTTTTGGGGAGGTTTCTCCTCGGAGAGGACACCCCAAGGTCTGGGGGTCAGGGTTGGATCCGGCTCTGCCGGAGCTGGAAAAACCTCATCTCCAAAAAATTATATTTATTAACGTATTTATTTCATCTCCTGAAAAATCACCCGGAAAAGGGGGCAGGGATGGAACATGGCGGAAATTCCCAAAGGAAGGGGGGGTGACCCCGTTTGGGGGGGGGGGAGGGGGTCATAATTTCGGGGCTGGGGGTCACCAGTGGAGGTTTTGGGAGGTCATGGTTTGGGGTTTAAGGGTTGAGTTTGAGGATGTGAGGTCGTGGTTGAGGTTCCGGCGTTTGAGATTGAGGGTTTGCGGTCAGGGTTGGGGTTTTTGGGGACAAAAAGTGGGGTTTTGGAGGTCAAGGTTGGGGTTTTGGGGGGGGGGGGGTGGCGAAGTTAAGGGTTTTATATCGTGGCTGAAGTTTGGGGTCAAACAAGGGATTTTTTGGATGTTAAGATTGAGGTTTTGAAAGTTGGGATTGGAGGTTTGGAGGTTTGGGGTTCCAGATTGGGAGTTTTGGGGTGGAGGCTGAAGTTTTGAGGTCACAAGTGGCATTTTGGGATCAAGTTTGGTTGTTTTGAGGACGCACTCGTGTCTTTAAAGTCCAAGGTTGGCTTTTGGAAGCCCAAGTTGGGTTTTGGGGTCGCTATTGGGATTTAGGGGGCAACGATTCGGGGTTTTGAAAGTCAGCATCGGGGTTTTTGGGGGTTGAGATTGGAGATTTTGGGGGCCACAGTTGGGATTTTGGGGATCGTGGGTGGGGTTTGAGAATCGAGGGGGGTGTCTTGGAGGGAATTCCCAACCCCGGCACAACCAACCAGCACCGAAACCAACCCACGATGACCCAACCACCACCGGAGAAGGAAGAAACCCTGCAAAACACCCCTTTGCCAAATACTGGCGGGGCGTAGCCCCTTACCCAATAAAATCTGACCTCCTGCCGCCCTGAAATTCCGATTCCCACCCTTCCCATCCCTCCCGGTGCTGGCTCCGACGAGGAAAAAGAAATCAGTGTTTATTTTCTGGGTGGAAAAAAACTCCGTCCCCACCCGCCAGGTGTGAGGCAGAGGCTGGAAAAACAGGACAAGGGTGGACCGAAAGTTTGGGGTTGGTCCTGAGGGGTGGGGGGGGTGGGATGGGGGTCCCTGATTTCCTTCATGGGGATTTTGGAAAGGTTGGGATGTTTGGGATGTTGGTTTTGGCCACCTGATTCTCCTCTTGGCGCGAGGTTTGGCCGTGGTCACCCTGTGGTGACCAGCGATGACTCAACCGTGACCCAACAATGATCCAGGGGGTGTCCCCACAGGATTCCTGATGTCCAGGAGAGGTCCTGGAAGAATCCTCGGCCGCTCCATGGCCGCGTCACCGCGAGGGGTGGGAGGTTTGGTCCTTTCCCAGCCCCGGGGTCAAAGGTTCCTTTCCCGCGGCTCTGCCGGCTCCGAGCTCATTCTCGCTCTGGCGTGGTGCCGGTGGAGGAGCCGTGATGAGGAAAATGAAAGTTTCCATCTTTCATCTCCACTTCTTTCTTCTCCTCTTCATCCCCGAAGGAAGAATGGGAAAATCCCCGGGTGAGAAGGGCTGGGGAAAGGAAACTTCTTTTTTTCTTTTGTCCTCAGAATTTATTTTATTTTTTTGCTGGGGGGAAAGGGGGAAACAAAGTGGGGTGGGAGGCGATGTCGTTTCCCCTGGGGATATTCAGTGGGGATCCCCTGTGGAAAGGTGGCGTCACCCCCATCACCTCCGTTCTCTGGGGAAAATCTCCCTCTCCGAGGTCTCATCCCATTGAGGGGTGAATGGGAAAGGGGACTGGGGTCCATGGGAATGAGTCTGGGGTTCATAGAAATGGGTCTGGGGTCCATGGGAATAGGTCAGGGGTCCATGGAAATGGGTCAGGGGCCCATAGGAATGGGTCTAGGATCCATGGGAATGGGTCTGGGGTCCATGGGAATGGGTTTGGGGTTCATAGAAATGGGTCTGGGGTCCATGGGAATAGGTCAGGGGTCCATGGAAATGGGTCTGGAGGTTATAGAAATGGGTCTGGGGGTTATAGAAATGGGTCTGGGGTTCATAGAAATGGGTCTGGGGGTTATGGGAATAGGTCAGGGGTCCATGGAAATAGGTCTGGAGGTTATAGAAATGGGTCTGGGGGTTATAGAAATGGGTCTGGGGTCCATGGGAATGGGCCAGGGGTTTATAGAAATGGGTCTGGGTTTCATAGAAATGGGTCTGGGGGTTATGGGAATAGGTCAGGGGTCCATGGAAATGGGTCAGGGGTTTATGGGAATGGGTCTGGGGTCCACGGAAATGGGTCTGGGGTCCATGGAAATGGGTCAGGGGTTTATGGGAATGGGTCTGGGGTCCATGGGAATGCATCAGGGATCCATGGAAATGAGTCTGGGGTCCTTGGGGATGTATTTGGGGTCCTGGGAGATGGATCAGGTTCCACAGTGATGGGTTGGGCGTCCATGGAAATGGGGCAGGGGTCTCTGGGGATCCACAGGAGTGGACTGGGGGGGGGTCCATGGGGATTTTTTGGGGGTCTCTGGGGTGCATTGGGGTCCCAGGAGACGGATCAGAAATCCACAGGGGTGGGTGGGCTGGGGATTCATGGAAGTGAGTCCTGGATCCGCAGGGGTTGGGCCGGGGGTCCTTGGGGAATGGATCAGGGTCCACAGGGCTGGGTCTGGGGTCCACGGGGATTATTTTGGGGGTCCCTGGGGATGCACTGGGGTTCCAAGGATGGATCAGAAATCCTCAGGGGCGTGTCAGGTGCCGCTCCCCACCTGCCCACACCTTTACCTGGTGCCGCATTCCCGGAGCTCGGTGTCAGAGCCCCCCTCCCCCCCATAATTCCCCAGTTCCTCGCCCTCTTCTTCCTCCCCCTCCTCCTCCTCCTCCTCACCTCACCCCACCTGCCAATCCCAGCGGTTGGGCAGCGTTGATGCCGGGAAACTTCGTTAAGAGGCAGCGTTAATTAAATCAGAGCGGCTCATCAAAGAGCTCTGAACCTCAGGGAAGAACCACCGGGCTGGGAAAATGAAGATTCCGAACGCAGCGAGGCTTTAATTTTGGGGTTTTTTGGGACTTTAAGGCGTTTTTCTGTTGTTGTTGTTGTTGTTGATTATTTTTTAAGAAGCTGTTTTTGTTAATTCTCGGATTTATTTATTTATTTATTTGTTTGTTCATTAATTAATTTATTTATTTAATTTTCTTTCCAAAGCCGGAAATAATTTTCCGTAAGGGACTTTTAACGAAGGGGAGAAAGCTCAATTTGGAGCCACCCTTGGGCAAGGGACAAAGTGTCCTCAAGGATGACCCAAGAGTTTGAGCAGGGCAGGCTCAAAGGTGTGACCATCCTTGGGCGCTCACCTGGGCGATCGCTCACCTGGGCACGTGCCGCGGGACCCACACGGGCCCGGTGAGGAGTGTCCAGTTCTTCCCTGCGGGAAACGAAACTGGGAACTGCAGGGGCAAAGGCGAGGGAGGGCCAAGTCCGGTCAGAGGAAAGAGCAGTGAGAAGGGAAAAAGGAAAGTAGATGATAAGAGGAGAGATAAGAGATCACCTGAGGCTGATAACGGGCTACCTGAGGTTGATAAAAGGCTAGCTGGAACTGATAACGGGTACCTGGGGTTGATAACGACACGTGGGGAAAGGATGCGGGAAATCCCAGGAGGGTGGAGGGGTGGGAGTGGCAGCGGGGGCAGGGAAAATGGGGGTCTCGTCAGCTTTTGGGGGGGCGGAGGTGATGGATGTTCCCAAAATTGACGGGTTGGGATCGGAAGGGAACGTTTCGGGAGGTCCCACCTGCTCCAGGTGAGCAATGTTGGATGCAAAACCTTCTTACAGGTACGGAGTGGGCTCCAAAAATACTCCTGGACAACGGGATCAGCGAGTTTGGGACACCCCGAGCGCACCCCGGACCGGGACCTCCTTCTGTTTCCGCAACGTCCGAGGGATCTCCGAGCACGGACACCTCAAAGCTCCGGGTGGAAAGTGGAGATGGGACAGGAAGTGAGAGGGATGCCCTCGTTAGCGTGGAGAACACGACGAATTTAGGAGATACAGGAAATGAGGCGTCACCTATAAACAATACCACACCTGAGGAACACAAAAATACCACCACAACCACCAGTACCACCAGTACCACCACACCTAGGACCACCAACACCACCCTTGGGACCACCAAAAACGACAGCACCACGAGCATCGAAAATAACGAAACCAGCTCTGTGGGTGGGATGGGAGATACCACACCTGAGACCACCGAGGAGACCACCACGGTGACGACCACGATGCCCGAGACCACCGTCATGGAACCAGGGGCCGCCACCACAGAACCTTGGAACACCGGCGGCCCCTGGACCAGCACAAAACTTGTAACAAGTCCATGGACCACCAGCACCAGCCCTGGGACCACTGGGGCCTTTTGGCCCACAACTGAACCAGGAACCAGCACCACGAGTCCTGAGACAGCCACAGCTCCTGAGACCACCACAACCAGTCCTGGGGCCACCACCATCACTCCTGAGGTGACCACAATCACTGAGACCACCAGCGCCGCCAGCTCTGGGACCATCATAAGCGCTGGAACCACCACAGACCTCCCTGGGACCACCAGTGCCCTCACAGGGACTGGCCCTGGGGCTGGGAGCACTTCTGGCTCACCTTGGACCACCACAATCCCTGAGACCACCACGGCCCCAGGGACCACCACCAGTCCTGAGACCATTTCTACCACCCCTGACACCACTACACACCCTGGGACCACCCCCACCCTCCCTGAGACCACCACCACCATCCCAGAGACAACAATGACACCTGGGACAGCCATGACCATGCCTGACACCACCTTCCCTGGCACCAGTTCCACCTTCCCTGGCACCAGTTCCACCTTCCCTGACACCAGTTCCACCTCCCCTGGGACCACCACCTCAATACCTGGGACAGCAACGTCCCCTGAGTCCACCACATCCCTTGGCACAACCTCGACCATCCCTGGGACCACCAGTCCTGAGTCCCCCAGCACCACCCCTGGGACCACTGGGACCTCTTGGCCCTCGACTGCTCCTGGGACCAGCCCCACCAGTCCTGGGGCTATCACCATCTCTCCTGAGATGACCACGATCACCGATGTCACCACCACGAGCCCTGGGACCACCACAGCCCCAGGGACCACCACGCCCACCCCTGAGACCACCACGCCCCCTGAGACCATGGCTCATGTCACCACCATGACCGTCCCTGAAACAACACTCCCTGGAACCACAATCACAACCCCTGGGACAACAACGTTCCCTGGGACCACCACGAGCCATGGGACCACCACCCCCTTTGGGACCAGCTCCACCTTCCCTGGCACAAACACCGCACCTGAGACAACGTTCCCTGAGACCACCACGACGGCACCTGAGACCACCATGACCCCTGAGTCCACCAGCACTCCCGAGACCATTTCTACCCCCCCTGGCACCACCACAGTCCCTGGTGCAACCACGACCATCACTGGATTCACCACCCCCTCTGGGACCACCACCTCAACACTTTGGCCAAACAGCACCCTTGAGACAACAGCATTCCCTGGGACCACCACGACATTCCCTGAGACCACCCTGAGCCCTGGGACCACCATGACATTCCCTGAGACCTCCAGTCCTGAGACCAACACCCCCTTTGGGACCAGCTCCACATTCCCTGGCACCACCAACTCAACACCTGCCACAAACACCACACCTGAGACAGCAACGTTCCCTGAGACCACCCTGAGCCCTGGGACCACCACAGAGCTCCCTGGGACCACCAGTGCCATCACTGGGACTGGCCCTGCAGCTGGGAGCACTTCTGGCTCACCTTGGACCACCACAATGCCTGAGACCACCACGGCCCCAGGGACCACCACCAGTCCTGAGACCATTTCTACCACCCCTGACACCACTACACACCCTGGGACCACCCCCACCCTACCTGAGACCACCACCACCATCCCAGAGACAACAATGACACCTGGGACAGCCACGACCATACCTGACACCACCTTCCCTGGCACCAGTTCCACCTTCCCTGGCACCAGTTCCACCTTCCCAGGGACCAGTTCCACCTTCCCAGGGACCAGTTCCACCTTCCCTGGGACCAGTTCCACCTCCCCCGGCACCAGTTCCACCTTCCCTGGGACCAGTCCCGCCTCCCCTGGGACCACCACCTCAATACCTGGGACAACAACGTTCCCTGAGTCCACCACATCCCCTGGTACAACCTCGACCATCCCTGGGACCACCAGTCCTGAGTCCCCCAGCACCACCCCTGGGACCACTGGGACCTCTTGGCCCTCGACTGCTGCTGTGACCAGCCCCACCAGTCCTGGGGCTATCACCATCTCTCCTGAGATGACCACGATCACCGATGTCACCACCACGAGCCCTGGGACCACCACGCCCACCCCTGAAACCACCACGCCCCCTGAGAACATGGCTCCTGTCACCACCATGACCATCCCTGAAACAACAGTCCCTGGGACCACCAGCACCTTCCCTGGGACCACCAGCACCTTCCCTGAAACAACGTTCCCTGAGACCACCACAGCCTTCCCAGGAACCACAATCACAAACCCTGGGACAACAACGTTCCCTGGGACCACCACGAACCCTGGGACCACCACAGAGCTCCCTGGGACCACCAGTGCCATCACTGGGACTGGCCCTGCAGCTGGGAGCACATCTGGATCACCTTGGGCCACCACAATCCCTGAGACCTCCACGGCCCCAGGGACCACCACCAGTCCTGAGACCATTTCTACCACCCCTGACACCACTACACACCCTGGGACCACCCCCACCGTCCCTGAGACCACCACCACCATCCCAGAGACAACAATGACACCTGGGACAGCCACGACCATCCCTGACACCACCTTCCCTGGAACCAGTTCCACCTTCCCTGGGACCAGTTCCACCTTCCCTGGCACCAGTTCCACCTTCCCTGACACCAGTTCCACCTTCCCTGGGACCACCACCTCAATACCTGGGACAACAACGTCCCCTGAGTCCACCACATCCCTTGGCACAACCTCGACCATCCCTGGGACCACCAGTCCTGAGTCCCCCAGCACCACCCCTGGGACCACTGGGACCTCTTGGCCCTCGACTGCTCCTGGGACCAGCCCCACCAGTCCTGGGGCTATCACCATCTCTCCTGAGATGACCACGATCACCGATGTCACCACCACGAGCCCTGGGACCACCACAGCACCAGGGACCACCACGCCCACCCCTGAGACCACCACGACCCCTGAGACCATGGCTCCTGTCACCACCATGACCTTCCCTGAAGCAACGTTCCCTGAGACCACCACGAGCCCTGGGACCACCACAGAGCTCCCTGGGACCACCAGTGCCATCACTGGGACTGGCCCTGCAGCTGGGAGCACTTCTGGCTCACCTTGGACCACCACAATCCCTGAGACCACCACGGCCCCAGGGACCGCCACCAGTCCTGAGACCATTTCTACCACCCCTGACACCACTACACACCCTGGGACCACCCCCACCCTCCCTGAGACCACCACCACCATCCCAGAGACAACAATGACACCTGGGACAGCCACGATCATCCCTGACACCACCTTCCCTGGCACCGGTCCCACCTTCCCAGGGACCAGTTCCACCTTCCCTGGCACCAGTTCCACCTTCCCTGACACCAGTTCCACCTTCCCTGCCACCAGTTCCACCTTCCCTGACACCAGTTCCACCTCCCCTGGGACCACCACCTCAATACCTGGGACAGCAACGTCCCCTGAGTCCACCACATCCCCTGGTACAACCTCGACCATCCCTGGGACCACCAGTCCTGAGTCCCCCAGCACCACCCCTGGGACCACTGGGACCTCTTGGCCCTCGACTGCTCCTGGGACCAGCCCCACCAGTCCTGGGGCTGCCACCATCTCTCCTGAGATGACCATGATCACCGATGTCACCACCACGAGCCCTGGGACCACCACAGCCCCAGGGGCCACCACGCCCACCCCTGAGACCACCACGCCCCCTGAGACCATGGCTCCTGTCACCACCATGACCATCCCTGAAACAACACTCCCTGGGACCACAATCACAACCCCTGGGACAACAACGTTCTCTGGGACCACCATGAGCCATGGGACCACCACCCCCTTTGGGACCAGCTCCACCTTCCCTGGCACAAACACCGCACCTGAGACAACGTTCCCTGAGACCACCACGACGGCACCTGAGACCACCATGACCCCTGGAACCACCACCACTCCCGAGACCATTTCTACTCCCCCTGGCACCACCACAGTCCCTGGTGCAACCACGGCCATCACTGGATTCACCCCCCCCTCTGGGACCACCACCTCAACACTTTGGCCAAACAGCACCCTTGAGACAACAGCGTTCCCTGGGACCACCACGACATTCCCTGAGACCACCCTGAGCCCTGGGACCACCACAGAGCTCCCTGGGACCACCAGTGCCATCACTGGGACTGGCCCTGCAGCTGGGAGCACTTCTGGCTCACCTTGGACCACCACAATCCCTGAGACCACCACGGCCCCAGGGACCACCACCAGTCCTGAGACCATTTCTACCACCCCTGACACCACTACACACCCTGGGACCACCCCCACCGTCCCTGAGACCACCACCACCATCCCAGAGACAACAATGACACCTGGGACAGCCACGACCATACCTGAAACCACCTCCACTGGCACCAGTCCCACCTTCCCTGACACCAGTTCCACCTTCCCTGGCACCAGTCCCACCTTCCCTGCCACCAGTTCCACCTTCCCTGGCACCAGTTCCACCTCCCCTGGGACCACCACCTCAATACCTGGGACAACAACGTTCCCTGAGTCCACCGCATCCCCTGGTACAACCTCGACCATCCCTGGGACCACCAGTCCTGAGTTCCCCAGCACCACCCCTGGGACCACTGGGACCTCTTGGCCCTCGACTGCTGCTGTGACCAGCCCCACCAGTCCTGGGGCTATCACCATCTCTCCTGAGATGACCACGATCACCGATGTCACCACCACGAGCCCTGGGACCACCACAGCCCCAGGGACCACCACGCCCACCCCTGAGACCACCACGACCCCTGAGACCATGGCTGCTGTCACCACCATGACCGTCCCTGAAACAACACTCCCTGGGACCACCAGCACCTTCCCTGGGACCACCAACACCTTACCTGAAACAACGTTCCCTGAGACCACCACAGCCTTCCCAGGAACCACAATCACAACCCCTGGGACAAGAACGTTCCCTGGGACCACCACGAGCCCTGGGACCACCACAGAGCTCCCTGGGATCACCAGTGCCATCACTGGGACTGGCCCTGCAGCTGGGAGCACTTCTGGCTCACCTTGGACCACCACAATCCCTGAGACCACCACGGCCCCAGGGACCACCACCAGTCCTGAGACCATTTCTACCACCCCTGACACCACTACACACCCTGGGACCACCCCCACCCTCCCTGAGACCACCACCACCATCCCAGAGACAACAATGACACCTGGGACAGCCATGACCATCCCTGACACCACCTTCCCTGCCCCAAGTTCCACTTTCCCTGGGACCAGTCCCATCTTCCCCGACACCAGTTCCACCTCCCCTGGGACCACCACCTCAATACCTGGGACAACAACGTTCCCTGGGACCAGCACGAGCCCTGGGACCACCACCCCCTTTGGGACCAGCTCCACCTTCCCTGGCACAAACACCGAACCTGAGACAACGTTCCCTGAGACCACCACGACGGCACCTGAGACCACCATGACCCCTGGAACCACCATGACCTTACCTGAGACCTCCAGTCCTGAGACCACCACCCCCTTTGGGACCAGCTCCACATTCCCTGGCACCACCAACTCAACACCTGCCACAAACACCACACCTGAGACAGCAACGTTCCCTGAGACCACCACGAGCCCTGGGACCACCACAGAGCTCCCTGGGACCACCAGTGCCATCACTGGGACTGGCCCTGCAGCTGGGAGCACTTCTGGCGCACCTTGGGCCACCACAATCCCTGAGACCACCACGGCCCCAGGGACCACCACCAGTACTGAGACCATTTCTACCACCCCTTACACCACTACACACCCTGGGACCACCCCCACCCTACCTGAGACCACCACCACCATCCCAGAGACAACAATGACACCTGGGACAGCCACGACCATCCCTGAAACCACCTCCACTGGCACCAGTCCCACCTCCCCTGGGACCAGTCCCACCTCCCCTGGGACCACCACCTCAATACCTGGGACAACAACGTTCCCTGAGTCCACCACATCCCTTGGCACAACCTCAACCATCCCTGGGATCACCAGTCCTGAGTCCCCCAGCACCATCCCTGGGACCACTGGTACCTCTTGGCCCTCGACTGCTCCTGGGACCAGCCCCACCAGTCCTGGGGCTATCACCATCTCTCCTGAGATGACCACGATCACCGATGTCACCACCACGAGCCCTGGGACCACCACAGCCCCAGGGACAACCACGCCCACCCCTGAGACCACCACGCCCCCTGAGACCATGGCTGCTGTCACCACCATGACCGTCCCTGAAACAACACTCCCTGGGACCACCAGCACCTTCCCTGGGACCACCAGCACCTTCCCTGAAACAACGTTCCCTGAGACCACCACAGCCTTCCCTGGAACCACAATCACAACCCCTGGGACAACAACGTTCCCTGGGACCAACACGAGCCCTGGGACCACCACCCCCTTTGGGACCAGCTCCACCTTCCCTGGCACAAACACCGCACCTGAGACAACGTTCCCTGAGACCACCACGACGGCACCTGAGACCACCATGATCCCTGGAACCACCACCACTCCCGAGACCATTTCTACCCCCCCTGGCACCACCACAGGCCCTGGTGCAACCACGGCCATCACTGGATTCACCACCCCCTCTGGGACCACCACCTCAACACTTTGGCCAAACAGCACTCTTGAGACAACAGCGTTCCCTGGGACCACCACGACATTCCCTGAGACCACCCTGAGCCCTGGGACCACCATGACATTCCCTGAGACCTCCAGTCCTGAGACCACCACCCCCTTTGGGACCAGCTCCACATTCCCTGGCACCACCAACTCAACACCTGCCACAAACACCACACCTGAGACAGCAACGTTCCCTGAGACCACCACGAGCCCTGGGACCACCACAGAGCTCCCTGGGACCACCAGTGCCATCACTGGAACTGGCCCTGCAGCTGGGAGCACTTCTGGCTCACCTTGGACCACCACAATCCCTGAGAGCACCTCGGCCCCAGGGACCACCACCAGTCCTGAGACCATTTCTACCACCCCTGACACCACTACACACCCTGGGACCACCCCCACCGTCCCTGAGACCACCACCACCATCCCAGAGACAACAATGACACCTGGGACAGCCACAACCATCCCTGACACCACCTTCCCTGGCACCAGTTCCACCTTCCCTGGAACCAGTTCCACCTTCCCTGCCACCAGTTCCACCTTCCCTGCCACCAGTTCCACCTTCCCTGACACCAGTTCCACCTCCCCTGGGACCACCACCTCAATACCTGGGACAACAACGTTCCATGAGTCCACCACATCCCCTGGTACAACCTCGACCATCCCTGGGACCACCAGTCCTGAGTCCCCCAGCACCACCCCTGGGACCACTGGGATCTCTTGGCCCTCGACTGCTCCAGGGACCAGCCCCACCAGTCCTGGGGCTATCACCATCTCTCCTGAGATGACCACGATCACCGATGTCACCACCACGAGCCCTGGGACCACCACAGCCCCAGGGACCACCACGCCCACCCCTGAGAGCACCACGCCCCCTGAGACCATGGCTCCTGTCACCACCATGACCGTCCCTGAAACAACACTCCCTGGAACCACAATCACAACCCCTGGGACAACAACGTTCCCTGGGACCACCAAGAGCCCTGGGACCACCACCCCCTTTGGGACCAGCTCCACCTTCCCTGGCACAAACACCGCACCTGAGACAACGTTCCCTGAGACCACCACGACGGCACCTGAGACCACCATGACCCCTGGAACCACCACCACTCCCGAGACCATTTCTACCCCCCCTGGCACCACCACAGTCCCTGGTGCAACCACGGCCATCACTGGATTCACCACCCCCTCTGGGACCACCAGCTCAACACTTTGGACAAACAGCACCCTTGAGACAACAGCGTTCCCTGGGACCACCACGACATTCCCTGAGACCACCCTGAGCCCTGGGACCACCATGACATTCCCTGAGACCTCCAGTCCTGAGACCACCACCCCCTTTGGGACCAGCTCCACATTCCCTGGCACCACCAACTCAACACCTGCCACAAACACCACACCTGAGACAGCAACGTTCCCTGAGACCACCACGAGCCCTGGGACCACCACAGAGCTCCCTGGGACCACCAGTGCCATCACTGGAACTGGCCCTGCAGCTGGGAGCACTTCTGGCTCACCTTGGGCCACCACAATCCCTGAGACCTCCACGGCCCCAGGGACCACCACCAGTCCTGAGACCATTTCTACCACCCCTGACACCACTACACACCCTGGGACCACCCACACCCTCCCTGAGACCACCACCACCATCCCAGAGACAACAATGACCCCTGGGACAGCCACGACCATCCCTGAAACCACCTACAGTGGCACCAGCTCGAGCTCCCCTGACACCAGTCCCATCTTCCCCGACACCAGTTCCACCTCCCCTGGGACCACCACCTCAATACCTGGGACAACAACGTTCCCTGGGACCAGCACGAGCCCTGAGACCACCACCCCCTTTGGGACCAGCTCCACCTTCCCTGGCACAAACACCGCACCTGAGACAACGTTCCCTGAGACCACCACGACGGCACCTGAGACCACCATGACCCCTGGAACCACCATGACATTACCTGAGACCTCCAGTCCTGAGACCACCACCCCCTTTGGGACCAGCTCCACATTCCCTGGCACCACCAACTCAACACCTGCCACAAACACCACACCTGAGACAGCAAGGTTCCCTGAGACCACCATGAGCCCTGGGACCACCACAGAGCTCCCTGGGACCACCAGTGCCATCACTGGGACTGGCCCTGCAGCTGGGAGCACTTCTGGCGCACCTTGGACCACCACAATCCCTGAGACCACCACGGCCCCAGGGACCACCACCAGACCTGAGACCATTTCTACCACCCCTGACACCACTACACACCCTGGGACCACCCCCACCGTCCCTGAGACCACCACCACCATCCCAGAGACAACAATGACACCAGGGACAGCCACAACCATCCCTGACACCACCTTCCCTGGGACCAGTTCGAGCTCCCCTGACACCAGTTCCACCTTCCCTGGGACCATTTCCACCTTCTCAGGATCCAGTTCCACCTTCCCTGGCACCAGTTCCACCTTCCCTGACACCAGTCCCACCTCCCCTGGGACCACCACCTCAATACCTGGGACAACAACGTTCCCTGAGTCCACCACATCCCCTGGTACAACCTCGACCATCCCTGGGACCACCAGTCCTGAGTCCCCCAGCACCACCCCTGGGACCACTGGGACCTCTTGGCCCTCGACTGCTGCTGTGACCAACCCCACCTGTCCTGGGGCTATCACCATCTCTCCTGAGATGACCACGATCACCGATGTCACCACCACGAGCCCTGGGACCACCACGCCCACCCCTGAAACCACCACGCCCCCTGAGACCATGGCTCCTGTCACCACCATGACCATCCCTGAAACAACAGTCCCTGGGACCACCAGCACCTTCCCTGGGACCACCAGCACCTTCCCTGAAACAACGTCCCCTGAGACCACCACAGCCTTCCCAGGAACCACAATCACAACCCCTGGGACAACAACGTTCCCTGGGACCACCACGAGCCCTGGGACCACCACCCCCTTTGGGACCAGCTCCACCTTCCCTGGCACAAACACCGAACCTGAGACAACGTTCCCTAAGACCACCACGACGGCACCTGAGACCACCATGACCCCTGGAACCACCATGACATTACCTGAGACCACCTGTCCTGACACCACCACCCCCTTTGGGACCAGCTCCACATTCCCTGGCAACACCAACTCAACACCTGCCACAAACACCACACCTGAGACAGCAACATTCCCTGAGAGCACCACGAGCCCTGGGACCACCACAGAGCTCCCTGCGACCACCAGCGCCATCACTGGGACTGGCCCTGCAGCTGGGAGCACTTCTGGCTCACCTTGGACCACCACAATCCCTGAGACCACCACGGCCCCAGGGACCACCACCAGTCCTGAGACCATTTCTACCACCCCTTACACCACTACACACCCTGGGTCCACCCCCACCGTCCGTGAGACCACCACCACCACCCCAGAGACAACAATGACACCTGGGACAGCCACGACCATCCCTGAAACCACCTCCACTGGCACCAGTCCCACCTTCCCTGACACCAGTTCCACCTTCCCTGGCACTAGTTCCGCCTCCCCTGGGACCACCACCTCAATACCTGGGACAACAACGTCCCCTGAGTCCACCACATCCCCTGGTACAACCTCGACCATCCCTAGGACCACCAGTCCTGAGTTCCCCAGGACCACCCCTGGGACCACTGGGACCTCTTGGCCCTCAACTGCTCCTGGGACCAGTCCCACCATTCCTGGGGCTATCACCATCTCTCCTGAGATGACCACGATCACCGATGTCACCACCACGAGCCCTGGGACCACCACGCCCACCCCTGAGACCACCACGCCCCCTGAGAACATGGCTCCTGTCACCACCATGACCGTCCCTGAAACAACACTCCCTGGGACCACCAGCACCTTCCCTGGCACCTCCAGCACCTTCCCTGAAACAACGTTCCCTGAGACCACCACGACGGCACCTGAGACCACCATGACCCCTGGAACCACCACCACTCCCGAGACCATTTCTACTCCCCCTGGCACCACCACAGTCCCTGGTGCAACCACGGCCATCACTGGATTCACCACCCCCTCTGGGACCACCAGCTCAACACTTTGGACAAACAGCACCCTTGAGACAACAGCGTTCCCTGGGACCACCACGACATTCCCTGAGACCACCCTGAGCCCTGGGACCACCATGACATTACCTGAGACCACCAGTCCTGAGACCACCACCCCCTATGGGACCAGCTCCACATTCCCTGGCAACACCAACTCAACACCTGCCACAAACACCACACCTGAGACAGCAACGTTCCCTGAGACCACCATGAGCCCTGGGACCACCACAGAGCTCCCTGGGACCACCAGTGCCATCACTGGGACTGGCCCTGCAGCTGGGAGCACTTCTGGCTCGCCTTGGACCACCACAATCCCTGAGACCACCACGGCCCCAGGGACCACCACCCGTCCTGAGACCATTTCTACCACCCCTGACACCACTACACACCCTGGGACCACCCCCACCGTCCCTGAGACCACCACCACCACCCCAGAGACAACAATGACACCTGGGACAGCCACGACCATCCCTGAAACCACCTCCACTGGCACCAGTCCCACCTTCCCTGACACCAGTTCCACCCTCCCTGGCCCCAGTCCCACCTTCCCTGACACCAGTACCACCTCCCCTGGGACCACCACCTCAATACCTGGGACAACAACGTCCCCTGAGTCCACCACATTCCTTGGCACAACCTCGACCATCCCTGGGACCACCAGTCCTGAGTCCCCCAGCACCACCCCTGGGACCACTGGGACCTCTTGGCCCTCGACTGCTCCTGGGACCAGCGCCACCAGTCCTGGGGCTATCACCATCTCTCCTGAGATGACCATGATCACCGATGTCACCACCACGAGCCCTGGGACCACCACAGCCCCAGGGACAACCACGCCCACCCCTGAGACCACCACGCCCCCTGAGACCATGGCTCCTGTCACCACCATGACCGTCCCTGAAACAACACTCCCTGGGACCACCAGCACCTTCCCTGGGACCACCAGCACCTTCCCTGGGACCACCAGCACCTTCCCTGAAACAACGTTCCCTGAGACCACCACAGACTTCCCTGGAACCACAATCACAACCCCTGGGACAACAACGTTCCCTGGGACCACCACGAGCCCTGGGACCACCACCCCCTTTGGGACCAGCTCCACCTTCCCTGGCACAAACACCGCACCTGAGACAACGTTCCCTGACACCACCACGACGGCACCTGACACCACCATGACCCCTGGAACCACCACCACTCCCCAGACCATTTCTACCCCCCCTGGCACCACCACAGTGCCTGGTGCAACCACGACCATCACTGGATTCACCACCCCCTCGGGGACCACCACCTCAACACTTTGGACAAACAGCACCCTTGAGACAACAGCGTTCCCTGGGACCACCACGACATTCCCTGAGACCACCCTGAGCCCTGGGACCACCATGACATTACCTGAGACCTCCAGTCCTGAGACCACCACCCCCTTTGGGACCAGCTCCACATTCCCTGGCACCACCAACTCAACACCTGCCACAAACACCACACCTAAAACAGCAACGTTCCCTGAGACCACCATGAGCCCTGGGACCACCACAGAGCTCCCTGGGACCACCAGTGCCATCACTGGGACGGGCCCTGCAGCTGGGAGCACTACTGGCTCACCTTGGACCACCACAATACCTGAGACCACCTCGGCCCCAGGGACCACCACCCGTCCTGAGACCATTTCTACCACCCCTGACACCACTACACACCCTGGGACCACCCGCACCGTCCCTGAGACCACCACCACCATCCCAGAGACAACAATGACACCTGGGACAGCCACAACCATCCCTGACACCACCTTCCCTGGAACCAGTTCCACCTTCCCTGGCACCAGTTCCACCTTCCCTGGCACCAGTTCCACCTCCCATGGGACCACCACCTCAATACCTGGGACAACAACGTTCCGTGAGTCCACCACATCCCCTGGTACAACCTCGACCATCCCTGGGACCACCAGTCCTGAGTTCCCCAGCACCACCCCTGGGACCACTGGGACCTCTTGGCCCTCGACTGCTCCTGGGACCAGTCCCACCAGTCCTGGGGCTGCCACCATCTCTCCTGAGATGACCACGATCACCGATGTCACCACCACGAGCCCTGGGACCACCACAGCCCCAGGGACAACCACGCCCACCCCTGAGACCACCACGCCCCCTGAGACCATGGCTCCTGTCACCACCATGACCGTCCCTGAAACAACACTCCCTGGGACCACCAGCACCTTCCCTGGGACCACCAACACCTTCCCTGAAACAACGTTCCCTGAGACCACCACAGACTTCCCTGGAACCACAATCACAACCCCTGGGACAACAACGTTCCCTGGGACCAACACGAGCCCTGGGACCACCACCCCCTTTGGGACCAGCTCCACCTTCCCTGGCACAAACACCGCACCTGAGACAACGTTCCCTGAGACCACCACGACGGCACCTGAGACCACCATGACCCCTGGAACCACCACCACTCCCGAGACCATTTCTACTCCCCCTGGCACCACCACAGTCCCTGGTGCAACCACGACCATCACAGGATTCACCACCCCCTCTGGGACCACCACCTCAACACTTTGGCCAAACAGCACCCTTGAGACAACAGCGTTCCCTGGGACCACCACGACATTCCCTGAGACCACCCTGAGCCCTGGGACCACCATGACATTACCTGAGACCTCCAGTCCTGAGACCACCACCCCCTTTGCGACCAGCTCCACATTCCCTGGCACCACCAACTCAACACCTGCCACAAACACCACACCTGAGACAGCAACGTTCCCTGAGACCACCACGAGCCCTGGGACCACCACAGAGCTCCCTGGGACCACCAGTGCCATCACTGGGACTGGCCCTGCAGCTGGGAGCACTTCTGGCTCACCTTGGACCACCACAATCCCTGAGACCACCTCGGCCCCAGGGACCACCACCAGTCCTGAGACCATTTCTACCACCCCTGACACCACTACACACCCTGGGACCACCCGCACCGTCCCGGAGACCACCACCACCATCCCAGAGACAACAATGACACCTGGGACAGCCACAACCATCCCTGACACCACCTTCCCTGGCACCAGTTCCACCTTCCCTGGAACCAGTTCCACCTTCCCAGGGACCAGTTCCACCTTCCCTGCCACCAGTTCCACCTTCCCTGACACCAGTTCCACCTCCCCTGGGACCACCACCTCAATACCTGGGACAACAACGTTCCATGAGTCCACCACATCCCCTGGTACAACCTCGACCATCCCTGGGACCACCAGTCCTGAGTCCCCCAGCACCACCCCTGGGACCACTGGGATCTCTTGGCCCTCGACTGCTGCTGTGACCAGCCCCACCAGTCCTGGGGCTATCACCATCTCTCCTGAGATGACCACGATCACCGATGTCACCACCACGAGCCCTGGGACCACCACAGCCCCAGGGGCCACCACGCCCACCCCTGAGACCACCACGCCCCCTGAGACCATGGCTCCTGTCACCACCATGACCTTCCCTGAAGCAACGTTCCCTGAGACCACCACAGCCTTCCCTGGAACCACAATCACAACCCCTGGGACAACAACATTCCCTGGGACCACCAAGAGCCCTGGGACCACCACCCCCTTTGGGACCAGCTCCACCGTCCCTGGCACAAACACCGCACCTGAGACAACGTTCCCTGAGACCACCACGACGGCACCTGAGACCACCATGACCCCTGGAACCACCACCACTCCCGAGACCATTTCTACCCCACCTGGCACCACCACAGTCCCTGGTTCAACCACAACCATCACTGGATTCACCACCCCCTCTGGGACCACCACCTCAACACTTTGGCCAAACAGCACTCTTGAGACAACAGCGTTCCCTGGGACCACCACGACATTCCCTGAGACCACCATGAGCCCTGGGACCACCACAGACCTCCCTGGGACCACCAGTGCCATCACTGGGACTGGCCCTGCAGCTGGGAGCACTTCTGGCTCACCTTGGACCACCACAATCCCTGAGACCACCACGGCCCCAGGGACCACCACCAGTCCTGAGACCATTTCTAGAACCCCTGACACCACTACACACCCTGGGACCACCCCCACCGTCCCTGAGACCACCACCACCATCCCAGAGACAACAATGACACCTGGGACAGCCACGACCATCCCTGAAACCACCTTCCCTGGCACCAGTTCCACCTTCCCTGGGACCAGTTCCACCTTCCATGGAACCAGTTCCACCTTCCCTGGGACCAGTTCCACCTTTCCTGGGACCAGTTCCACCTTCCCTGCCACCAGTTCCACCTTCCCTGGGACCAGTTCCACCTTCCCTGGGACCAGTCCCACCTTCTCTGGCACTAGTTCCACCTCCCCTGGGACCACCACCTCAATACCTGGGACAACAACGTTCCCTGAGTCCACCGCATCCCCTGGTACAACCTCGACCATCCCTGGGATCACCAGTCCTGAGTTCCCCAGCACCACCCCTGGGACCACTGGGACCTCTTGGCCCTCGACTGCTCCTGGGACCAGCCCAACCAGTCCTGGGGCTATCACCATCTCTCCTGAGATGACCACGATCACCGATGTCACCACCACGAGCCCTGGGACCACCACAGCCCCAGGGACCACCACGCCCACCCCTGAGACCACCACGCCCCCTGAGACCATGGCTCCTGTCACCACCATGACCGTCCCTGAAACAACACTCCCTGGGACCACCAGCACCTTCCCTGGGACCACCAGCACCTTCCCTGAAACAACGTTCCCTGAGACCACCACAGCCTTCCCTGGAACCACAATCACAACCCCTGGGACAACAACGTTCCCTGGGACCACCACGAGCCCTGGGACCACCACCCCCTTTGGGACCAGCTCCACCTTCCCTGGCACAAACACCGCACCTGAGACAACATTCCCTGAGACCACCACGACGGCACCTGAGACCACCATGATCCCTGGAACCACCACCACTCCCGAGACCATTTCTACCCCACCTGGCACCACCACAGTCCCTGGTGCAACCACAACCATCACTGGATTCACCACCCCCTCTGGGACCACCACCTCAACACTTTGGCCAAACAGCACTCTTGAGACAACAGCGTTCCCTGGGACCACCACGACATTCCCTGAGACCACCATGAGCCCTGGGACCACCACAGAGCTCCCTGGGACCACCAGTGCCATCACTGGGACTGGCCCTGCAGCTGGGAGCACTTCTGGCGCACCTTGGACCACCACAATCCCTGAGACCACCACGGCCCCAGGGACCACCACCAGTCCTGAGACCATTTCTACCATCCCTGACACCACAACACACCCAGGGACCACCCCCACCGTCCCTGAGACCACCACCACCATCCCAGAGACAACAATGACACCTGGGACAGCCACGACCATCCCTGAAACCACCTTCCCTGGCACCAGTTCCACCTTCCCTGGGACCAGTTCCACCTTCCCTGCCACCAGTTCCACCTTCCCTGGCACCAGTTCCACCTTCCCTGACACCAGTTCCACCTTCCCTGGGACCAGTCCCACCTTCCCTGCCACCAGTTCCACCTTCCCTGGCACCAGTTCCACCTTCCCTGGGACCACCACCTCAATACCTGGGACAACAACGTTCCCTGAGTCCACCACATCCCCTGGTACAACCTCGACCATCCCTGGGACCACCAGTCCTGAGTTCCCCAGCACCACCCCTGGGACCACTGGGACCTCTTGGCCCTCGACTGCTCCTGGGACCAGCCCCACCAGTCCTGGGGCTATCACCATCTCTCCTGAGATGACCACGATCACCGATGTCACCACCACGAGCCCTGGGACCACCACAGCCCCAGGGACCACCACGCCCACCCCTGAGACCACCACGACCCCTGAGACCATGGCTCCTGTCACCACCATGACCGTCCCTGAAACAACACTCCCTGGGACCACAATCACAACCCCTGGGACAAGAACGTTCCCTGGGACCACCACGAGCCCTGGGACCACCACAGACCTCCCTGGGACCACCAGTGCCATCACTGGGACTGGCCCTGCAGCTGGGAGCACTTCTGGCTCACCTTGGACCACCACAATCCCTGAGACCACCACGGCCCCAGGGACCACCACCAGTCCTGAGACCATTTCTACCACCCCTGACACCACTACACACCCTGGGACCACCCGCACCGTCCCGGAGACCACCACCACCATCCCAGAGACAACAATGACACCTGGGACAGCCATGACCATCCCTGACACCACCTTCCCTGGCCCCAGTTCCATCTTCCCCGACACCAGTTCCACCTCCCCTGGGACCACCACCTCAATACCTGGGACAACAACGTTCCCTGGGACCAGCACGAGCCCTGGGACCACCACCCCCTTTGGGACCAGCTCCACCTTCCCTGGCACAAACACCGAACCTGAGACAACGTTCCCTGAGACCACCACGACGGCACCTGAGACCACCATGACCCCTGGAACCACCATGACATTACCTGAGACCTCCAGTCCTGAGACCACCACCCCCTTTGGGACCAGCTCCACATTCCCTGGCACCACCAACTCAACACCTGCCACAAACACCACACCTGAGACAGCAACGTTCCCTGAGACCACCACGAGCCCTGGGACCACCACAGAGCTCCCTGGGACCACCAGTGCCATCACTGGGACTGGCCCTGCAGCTGGGAGCACTTCTGGCGCACCTTGGACCACCACAATCCCTGAGACCACCACGGCCCCAGGGACCACCACCAGTACTGAGACCATTTCTACCACCCCTGACACCACTACACACCCTGGGACCACCCCCACCGTCCCTGAGACCACCACCACCATCCCAGAGACAACAATGACACCTGGGACAGCCACGACCATCCCTGAAACCACCTCCACTGGCGCCAGTCCCACCTTCCCTGGCACCAGTCCCACCTCCCCTGGGACCACCACCTCAATACCTGGGACAACAACGTTCCCTGAGTCCACCACATCACTTGGCACAACCTCAACCATCCCTGGGATCACCAGTCCTGAGTCCCCCAGCACCATCCCTGGGACCACTGGGACCTCTTGGCCCTCGACTGCTCCTGGGACCAGCCCCACCAGTCCTGGGGCTATCACCATCTCTCCTGAGATGACCACGATCACCGATGTCACCACCACGAGCCCTGGGACCACCACAGCCCCAGGGACAACCACGCCCACCCCTGAGACCACCACGCCCCCTGAGACCATGGCTCCTGTCACCACCATGACCGTCCCTGAAACAACACTCCCTGGGACCACCAGCACCTTCCCTGGGACCACCAGCACCTTCCCTGAAACAACGTTCTCTGAGACCACCACAGCCTTCCCTGGAACCACAATCACAACCCCTGGGACAACAACGTTCCCTGGGACCACCACGAGCCCTGGGACCACCAGGACATCCCCTGAGACCACCACCAGTGCTGAGACCATTTCTACTACCCCTGACACCACTCCCAGCCTGGGTGACACCACCACAAGAACCCCTGAGACCACCACAACAATAACTGGGAACCCCAGTCCTGAGACTACCACCCCCTATGGGCCCACCTCAGCACCCGGGTCAAACACAACCCCTGGGACAACAACGTTCCCTGGGACCACCACGAGCCCTGGGACCACCACCCCCTTTGGGACCAGCTCCACCTTCCCTGGCACAAACACCGCACCTGAGACAACGTTCCCTGAGACCACCACGATGGCACCTGAGACCACCATGACCCCTGGAACCACCACCACTCCCCAGACCATTTCTACCCCCCCTGGCACCACCACAGTCCCTGGTGCAACCACGGCCATCACTGGATTCACCACCCCCTCTGGGACCACCACCTCAACACTTTGGCCAAACAGCACTCTTGAGACAACAGCGTTCCCTGGGATCACCACGACATTCCCTGAGACCACCATGAGCCCTGGGACCACCACAGAGCTCCCTGGGACCACCAGTGCCATCACTGGGACTGGACCTGCAGCTGGGAGCACTTCTGGCTCACCTTGGACCACCACAATCCCTGAGACCACCACGGCCCCAGGGACCACCACCCGTCCTGAGACCATTTCTACCACCCCTGACACCACTACACACCCTGGGACCACCCCCACCGTCCCTGAGACCACCACCACCATCCCAGAGACAACAATGACACCTGGGACAGCCACGACCATCCCTGAAACCACCTCCACTGGCACCAGTTCCACCTTCCCTGGCACCAGTCCCACCTCCCCTGGGACCACCACCTCAATACCTGGGACAACAACGTCCCCTGAGTCCACCACATCCCTTGGCACAACCTCGACCATCCCTGGGACCACCAGTCCTGAGTCCCCCAGCACCACCCCTGGGACCACTGGGACCTCTTGGCCCTCGACTGCTCCTGGGACCAGCCCCACCAGTCCTGGGGCTATCACCATCTCTCCTGAGATGACCACGATCACCGATGTCACCACCACGAGCCCTGGGACCACCACAGCCCCAGGGACCACCACGTCCACCCCTGAGACCACCACGACCCCTGAGACCATGGCTCCTGTCACCACCATGACCGTCCCTGAAACAACACTCCCTGGGACCACCAGCACCTTCCCTGGGACCACCAGCACCTTCCCTGAAACAACGTTCCCTGAGACCACCACAGACTTCCCTGGAACCACAATCACAACCCCTGGGACAACAACGTTCCCTGGGACCACCAAGAGCCCTGGGACCACCACCCCCTTTGGGACCAGCTCCACCTTCCCTGGCACAAACACCGCACCTGAGACAACGTTCCCTGAGACCACCACGACGGCACCTGAGACCACCATGACCCCTGGAACCACCACCACTCCCCAGACCATTTCTACCCCCCCTGGCACCACCACAGTCCCTGGTGCAACCACGACCATCACTGGATTCACCACCCCCTCTGGGACCACCACCTCAACACTTTGGCCAAACAGCACCCTTGAGACAACAGCGTTCCCTGGGACCACCACGACATTCCCTGAGACCACCCTGAGCCCTGGGACAACCATGACATTCCCTGAGACCACCAGTTCTGAGACCACCACCCCCTTTGGGACCAGCTCCACATTCCCTGGCACCACCAACTCAACACCTGCCACAAACACCACACCTGAGACAGCAACGTTCCCTGAGACCACCATGAGCCCTGGGACCACCACAGAGCTCCCTGGGACCACCAGTGCCATCACTGGGACTGGCCCTGCAGCTGGGAGCACTTCTGGCTCACCTTGGACCACCACAATCCCTGAGACCACCACGGCCCCAGGGACCACCACCCGTCCTGAGACCATTTCTACCACCCCTGACACCACTACACACCCTGGGACCACCCCCACCGTCCCTGAGACCACCACCACCATCCCAGAGACAACAATGACACCTGGGACAGCCATGACCATCCCTGACACCACCTTCCCTGGCACCAGTTCCACCTCCCCTGGGACCACCACCTCAATACCTGGGACAACAACGTCCCCTGAGTCCACCACATCCCTTGGTACAACCTCGACCATCCCTGGGACCACCAGTCCTGAGTCCCCCAGGACCACCCCTGGGACCACTGGGACCTCTTGGCCCTCGACTGCTCCTGGGACCAGCCCCACCAGTCCTGGGGCTATCACCATCTGTCCTGAGATGACCACGATCACCGATGTCACCACCACGAGCCCTGGGACCACCACAGCCCCAGGGACCACCACGTCCACCCCTGAGACCACCACGACCCCTGAGACCATGGCTCCTGTCACCACCATGACCGTCCCTGAAACAACACTCCCTGGGACCACCAGCACCTTCCCTGGGACCACCAGCACCTTCCCTGAAACAACGTTCCCTGAGACCACCACAGCCTTCCCTGGAACCACAATCACAACCCCTGGGACAACAACGTTCTCTGGGACCACCACGACGGCACCTGAGACTACCATGACATTTCCTGGGACCCCCAGTCCTGAGACCACCGTACCCCCTGGGCCCACAATACCTGGTACAAACTCCACACCTGAGACAACAATGTTACCTGAGACCTCCATGTCCCCTGAGAGCAGCACAATCCCTGAGACCACCACAGCCAATCCTGCGGCCACCTCAACAACCCCTGGCCCCTCCGTGACCATTCCTGGGACCACCAGTCCGGAATCCACCACCACAACTCCTGAGTCCACCACAACCCTTGGGATCACCACCGCACCTGAAATAACCAGGACACCTGGGGCCACCAGCTACCCGGGGACCATCACTGGTCCTGGGACCAGACCTACCTCACCTTTGACCACCAAAACCCCTGTGACCAACACCACCACACCTGTGGACACCAGCACACCTGTGACCACCACTGCCGCACCTGTGACCAACACCACCACACCTGTGGCCAACACCACCACACCTGTGACCACCACTGCCGCACCTGTGACCAACACCACACCTGTGACCACCACTGCCTCACCTGTGACAAAAACCACCACACCTGTGAACAACACCACACCTGTGGCCACGACCACACCTGAGACCACCACCACACCTATGAACACCACTGCCAAAACTGTGACCACCACTGCCGCACATGTGACCAACATCACCACACCTGTGGCCAATACCAGCACACCTGTGGCCACCACCACACCTTTGAACACCACCACACCTGTGACCCACACCACCACACCTGAGGACACCACCACACCTTTGAACACCACTGCCGCACCTGCGACCAACCCCACCACACCTGTGACCCACACCACCACACCTGTGGACACCACCACACCTGTGAACACCACTGCCGCACCTGTGACCACCACTGCTGCACCTGTGGCCAACACCACCACACCTGTGGCCAACACCACCACACCTGTGACCACCACTGCCGCACCTGTGGCCAACACCACCACACCTGTGGCCAACACCACCACACCTGTGGCCAACACCACCACACCTGTGACCACCACTGCTGCACCTGTGACCAACACCACACCTGTGACCACCACTGCCGCACCTGTGACCACCACTGCTGCACCTGTGGCCAACACCACCACACCTGTGGCCAACACCACCACACCTGTGACCACCACTGCTGCACCTGTGACCAACACCACACCTGTGACCACCACTGCCGCACCTGTGACCACCACTGCTGCACCTGTGACCAACACCACCACACCTGTGGCCACCACTGCTGCACCTGTGACCAACACCACCACACCTGTGGACACCACCACACCTGTGGCCAACACCACCACACCTGTGACCACCACTGCCGCACCTGTGACCAACACCACCACACCTGTGACCACCACTGCCGCACCGGTGGCCAACACCACCACACCTGTGGCCGCCACCACACCTGTGACCACCACTGCCTCACCTGTGGCCAACACCACCACACCTGTGGCCAACACCACCACACCTGTGACCACCACTGCCGCACCTGTGACCAACACCACCACACCTGTGAACACCACTGCCGCACCTGTGACCAACACCACCACACCTGTGACCAACACTGCCACACCTGTGGCCAACACCACCACACCTGTGACCACCACTGCCGCACCTGTGACCAACACCACCACACCTGTGACCACCACTGCCGCACCTGTGACCAACACCACACCTGTGACCACCACTGCGTCACCTGTGACAAAAACCACCACACCTGTGAACACCACCACACCTGTGGCCACGACCACACCTGAGACCACCACCACACCTATGAACACCACTGCCATACCTGTGACCACCACTGCCGCACCTGTGGCCAACACCACCACACCTGTGGCCAACACCACCACACCTGTGACCACCACTGCTGCACCTGTGACCAAAACCACACCTGTGAACACCACTGCCGCACCTGTGACCAACACCACCACACCTGTGACCACCACTGCTGCACCTGTGGCCAACACCACCACACCTGTGACCACCACTGCTGCACCTGTGGCCAACACCACCACACCTGTGACCACCACTGCTGCACCTGTGACCAACACCACCACACCTGTGACCACCACTGCTGCACCTGTGACCAAAACCACACCTGTGAACACCACTGCCGCACCTGTGACCAACACCACCACACCTGTGGCCAACACCACCACACCTGAGACCACCACTGCTGCACCTGTGACCAACACCACCACACCTGTGGACACCACCACACCTGTGGACACCACCACACCTGTGGCCAACACCACCACACCTGAGACCACCACTGCTGCACCTGTGACCAACACCACCACACCTGTGGACACCACCACACCTGTGACCAACACCACACCTGTGAACACCACTGCCGCACCTGTGACCAACACCACCACACCTGTGACCACCACTGCTGCACCTGTGGCCAACACCACCACACCTGTGGCCACCACTGCTGCACCTGTGACCAACACCACCACACCTGTGACCACCACTGCTGCACCTGTGACCAAAACCACACCTGTGAACACCACTGCCGCACCTGTGACCAACACCACCACACCTGCGACCCACACCACCACACCTGTGGACACCACCACACCTGTGAACACCACTGCCGCACCTGTGACCAACACCACCACACCTGTGACCACCACTGCTGCACCTGTGGCCAACACCACCACACCTGTGACCACCACTGCTGCACCTGTGACCAACACCACCACACCTGTGACCACCACTGCTGCACCTGTGACCAAAACCACACCTGTGAACACCACTGCCGCACCTGTGACCAACACCACCACACCTGTGGCCAACACCACCACACCTGAGACCACCACTGCTGCACCTGTGACCAACACCACCACACCTGTGGACACCACCACACCTGTGGACCCCACCACACCTGTGGCCAACACCACCACACCTGAGACCACCACTGCTGCACCTGTGACCAACACCACCACACCTGTGGACACCACCACACCTGTGACCAACACCACACCTGTGAACACCACTGCCCTAACTGTGACCACCACTGCCGCACATGTGGCCAACACCACCACACCTGTGGCCAATACCAGCACACCTGTGGCCAATACCACCACACCTGTGACCACCACCACACCTTTGAACACCACCACACCTGTGACCCACACCACCACACCTGAGGACACCACCACACCTGTGACCACCACTGCCGCACCTGTGGCCAACACCACCACACCTGTGGCCAACACCACCACACCTGTGACCACCACTGCTGCACCTGTGACCAACACCACACCTATGAACACCACTGCCGCACCTGCGACCAACACCACCACACCTGTGACCCACACCACCTCACCTGTGGACACCACCACACCTGTGAACACCACTGCCGCACCTGTGGCCAACACCACCACACCTGTGGCCACCACTGCCGCACCTGTGGCCAACACCACCACACCTGTGGCCAACACCACCACACCTGTGACCACCACTGCCGCACCTGTGGCCAACACCACCACACCTGTGGACACGACCACACCTGTGACCACCAGCACACCTGTGATCACCACTGCTGCACCTGTGGCCAACACCACCTCACCTGTGGCCAACACCACCACACCTGTGACCACTACTGCCGCACCTGTGGCCAACACCACCACACCTGTGACCACCACCACACCTGTGACCACCACTGCTGCACCTGTGGCCAACACCACCACACCTGTGGCCAACACCACCACACCTGTTGCCACCACCACACCTGTGGCCACCACCACACCTTTGAACACCACCACACCTGTGGACAACACCACACCTTTGAACACCACCACACCTGTGGCCACCACCACACCTTTGAACACCACCACACCTGTGGACACCACCACACCTTTGAACACCACTACACCTGTGACCCACACCACTACACCTGTGGACACCACCACACCTTTGAACACCACTACACCTGTGACCCACACCACTACACCTGTGGACACCACCACACCTGTGACCACCTCCACCACAATTGTGACCACCATAGCTGCACCTGTGACCAACACCACACCTGTGACCAACACCAACACACTTGTGGCCACCACCACACCTGTGGCCACCACCACACCTTTGAACACCACTACACCTGCGGCCCACACCACCACACCTGTGGACACCACCACACCTGTGACCACCACTGCCACACCTGTGACCAACACCACCACACCTGTGGCCAACACCACCACACCTGTGACCACCACTGCCGCACCTGTGGCCAACACCACCACACCTGTGGCCAACACCACCACACCTGTGACCACCACTGCCGCACCTGTGACCAACACCACTGCCATACCTGTGGCAAACACCACCACACCTGTGGACACGACCACACCTGTGACCACCAGCACACCTGTGATCACCACTGCTGCACCTGTGGCCTACACCACCACACCTGTGGCCAACACCACCACACCTGTGACCACTACTGCCGCACCTGTGGCCAACACCACCACACCTGTGGCCACCACCACACCTGTGACCACCACTGCTGCACCTGTGGCCAACACCACCACACCTGTGGCCAACACCACACCTGTGAACACCACTACCACACCTGTGACCAACACCACCACACCTGTGGCCACCACTACACCTGTGACCACCACCACACCTGTGACCACCACCACCACCACCACAACTGTGACCACCACCACCACCCCCCACTCCACCACCACTCCAGGTATTTCCCACCCCTCCCTCCTCCCTGTCCCCTTTCCGTGTTCCTTCCGGTTCCTTTTCCATCCCTTTTCCTTCCAGGCACCTGCAACAACGGCGGTACCTGGGTCAACAGCCACTGCCGGTGTCTCCCCGGCTTCACCGGGGACAGGTGTGATGACATCAGCAACACCATTGAAACCAACGCTGGTAGGAATTCCACCTTTATTTTTTCCGGGATGCGTCCAAGGCTGGGATAAGACCTGATGGGGTGTGGATGGTCCTGAGGGTTTCTCCAGGTGGGGGTGAACCAAGTGTGACTCTATCCTAAAGAACTTCCTCCGTGGGCGTGTCAAAGTCTCTCAGGAACCCAAAATTTGGGCAGAGGTGGTGGTTCCAACAGTTCCCGCCCCCCTCCCCAGGGTGAGGCAGGTGAAGGAACCACCTGAGATTCCCACCCTGGAAAATTTGGGATGTGGGGGATGATCCAGCTCCAAACCACCAGCAGGATCCACCTGGGAGGACCAGGTGGGAATTTTGGGAGATGGGACGTGGCCTCAATCCTTGCTGGGATCACCCAGTAGAGCCAAGGGGTCACTGATGGTCCCTTCCGGTGGGTGGAGGAGGTTTCTCCTGGTTCCTCCACCCCAAATTCATGGGATCTAGGGGGAGATTTATGGGTCCCACCTGCCCAGAAAGGTCTCTCTGCCCCACCTCCTTCATGACCTGGTTTTGGACATTCCCAGAGACCAACGGGACGGTGCAGGTGGAACTGCGGATCACGAACCGGGAATTCACCGAGGACCTGGAGAACACCTCCTCACCCACCTACAAAGAGTTCGTCAAGGACTTCACCAAACAGGTAAAGGGACACGAGACCCCCTTCCCCCATCCCACACACCTGGGGTCGGGATCCACCTGGTGGAGCAGCCGGATGCATCCCAAGTTCTCCAAGTTCCCGCGTGGAGTTCTCTGCGTCTACCGAGATGGACTTGGGGGAGGAACACCAAAAAAAATGAGGGGGATCTGAGAGGATGAGAAGGGAAGGAGCTCAACCATCCCAGCTGGAGACATCTTCCCTTCCAGATGGACATGGTCTACGCTGGCATCGAGGGGTACAAGGGCATCGAGGTGCAGCGTCTCAGGTGAGCGCCGCAGTCGCTGGGACGGAGATTTTGGGGTCATTCCGTGGGGTGGGGGGTGGGGGAAAAAAAAAAAAAAAGGGGGAATTTTGGATCAGCACGGTGACGTTTCCTGTCCAGGCGTGGCAGCGTGGTGGTGGACCACACCGTCATCGTGTCCCTGATGGTGACCTCGCAGAGCCAGGAGAAGCTCCAGAACATCACGGCCAACGTGCAGGAGAAGATCGAGGTGGCGGCGACGCAGCTCAACTGCACCGACGGTACCGCGTCACCTCCCCGCCGCGGGGCCGGGGACAACCAGGGTCGTCCACAGGGGTTGGGGGGACTCCTTCCCACCCCACCCACAGCACCCCAGACACCCCTGGGAGAGGTTGTGGGGCTGTCCCTTCCCCCCCCATCCCCAAATTTGTCCTCTCCTACAGGTGACCTGTGCTTCAACTCCTCCGAGGTGGTGATCACCGACACGCGGCTGGATTTTGATGAAGATGGTGAGTGGGTGGAGGTGGACCCACCTGGATTTGGAGTCTCCAGAGCTCACCCCGGTTGAATTCTCTCCCCTCTCCAGCCTACTGCCGGAGCCAAGTACCCGAGGGCTACCAGGAATTCTTCTTCCCCAACCTGACGAGCTCCGGGTTGTCCTGCATGTCCAACTGCACGCCGGGCACCGCCAGCACCATCAACTGCAACCGGGGGACTTGCCACATCACCCGCAGAGGCCCTCAGTGTTTGTAAGAGCTGAGGAAAATTCATCCTCTTCCTCCAAAGCCATCCCAAGTGGATCCAGCCCTTTGGGTGGATCTCCATGGTCATTTCCAAGCTGTTTTTTCTGCATGGAAATGGGTCCAAAATCAGGGTTGGAGCAGGAACTTGGTCCACATGGATCCAACCCTTGTGGGGGAATCTTTAGAATCCTTTCCAAGCTGTTTTCTGCGTGGAACTGGGTCCAAAATTATCAAAGTTGGAGCAGATTCTTGTTCCACATGGATCCAACCCTTCTGGCCCACCTCCAAGGTTTTCTCTGCAGGACAAGAGGTCAAAAATAATTGAGGTTGGTGTCATTGGGTCTTCCTCAGCATGGATCCAAACCTCCTGATGGATCTCCATGATTACCTCCAGGGTGAAACTCCCAAGGTGGAGCAGTCTCGTTTCCAGCAGGGCTTGAGGCTGAAGAAACGGGGTTGGGGTGGGAGGGGTTTCTTCTGGGGTGGGGTGGGGGAGGTCCCGGTTTTGGATTGACCCCTTTGTCCCCCGTCCTCCACCCGCTCCACCAGCTGCGACGAGACCCATCTGTACTGGTATCAAGATGGCCGCTGCACATCGCGGGTCAGCAAAATTGCCGTGGGCCTGGGCTTGGCCGTGGCCATCCTGGTCACCGTGGTCGCCATCCTCTCCATCTTCCTCTTCCGAGCTCGGAGATCGGATTCCCTGAATATGTGAGAGGGGATGGGTTTGGGAGGTGTCCGTAGGGTGGGAGAACGTGTTGGGTCGTTGGTTTTTTTTAAGATGTTCCTCGTCCTCAGTGCGGGTCTCGGGGGGTGGTGGGATCCCGATCCTTTGTGGGGGATGTGGAGGAGCTTTGGGGGAGGGGTCCAGGCAGGGATGGACCTGCTGATGGTGACCCCCCCCTGCACCCCCTGCCCCATCCCCAGGGCTGAGCAGAAGATGATGGAGGGGTGGTACCAGGACAGCAGCGAGGAGTGGACCCCCCAAGGAAGCATCACCTTCCGGAACCGAGGTGGGCGTGGAGTGGATGGTGCGGGGTCTCAGGGTTGGTTTGTGTCCCCCACGTCCACCTCAAGCACCCCCACCAAACCTTCCCGTCTCACAGGTGCCCAGATGGAGGACGACCATCCAGTCAACCTCGAGGCCGTGGACACGTCGGAGCCGGTGAGTTCTCCCCGCACTCCTGCCGCTGTGGGACCAGGGAAACGGGGACGCCCCGGATGTTCCTGACGTCCCGTTTCCTCCCGGATCTTCTCCGGTGCGTCCCAACAGATCCGAATCCCGCGGCCGCAGAAGTTCATCACGCAGTTCTGAGATGTGGTGGGGTGGGGAGCACTGGGGTGGTGATTTCTACCACCAGGACCTTGCCATCAACATCATCATCATCAACATCATCGATGTCATCAACATCATCATCAACATGATCAACATCAAAATCTTCATCATCATCAACATCATCGATGTCATCAACATCATCATCAACATGATCAACATCAAAATCCTCCTCATCATCATCGACGTCATCGATGTCATCACCATCAACATCATCATCAATGTGATCAACATCAAAATCTTCATCGTAATCATCATCATCATTATTGTCACTGTTATCATCATCATCGACATCATCGATGTCATCACCATCGACGTCATCATCATCATTAATGTCATTGACGCCATCAATGTCATCAATGTCATCAGCATCAACATGATCACCACCAACATCAAAATCTTCATCATCATCATCATTATTGTTACCATTATCATCATCATCAATGTCATCGATTCATTGACATCATTGATGTCATCACCATCATCATCATTGTCATGGACGTCATCAATGTCATCACCATCAATGTCATCAACACGATCACCATCAATGTAATCAACATGAAAATCTTCATCATCATCATCCCCGTCATCATCATCAATGTCATCGACTCATTGACATCATTGACATCATCACCCTCAATGTCAGCATCATCACCATCATCTTTATCATCATGATCAACATCAAAATCTTCATCATCATTACCATCACTATCATCACCACCATCACCACCACCATCATCATCAACATGATCACCACCACCATCATCACCAATGTCACCATCAGCCTCACCATCACCACCGTCATCATCACCATCATCACTGTCATCATCACCATTATCACCATCATCATCACCATCGTCACCATCATCGTCACCATCATCCCTGTCCCCAGCCCCACGGAACAAGGTCCCCCAGCTCTGCAGGACATCCTGGACCTTCTCGTGGGGAGCACCTTGACCCCCTGCCCCCATCTTCATCCTCCTCCTGTGAGCACTTTTAGGGTCATGACCCCAGTTCTGGGTCACCACCCCACTTTTAGGATATGGGGACCACACCTCTGGCAGCACTTTTGGGTCCTGACCCCCCCTAAAAGGTCATGTCCTCATCTCTAAGGTCATGTCCCCACCTCCAAGGTCATGTCCCCACCTCCCTCCCTCCCTCCCTCCCCAAATTCAAGGGTGAGGACCCCCCCCACCCAAAAAAAGGGGGCTGGACCCTCTCGTTCTTAATGAAATCATTCAAATGTCTCTGGTGTTACTGGTTTGTACTGGGACAATCCCAACGACAGCTTGAGGGGGGGGTGAAACAACCCCCACCCCCCTTTTTGGAGTTATTTTTGGGGGTGGTACCTCCCACACCCACACGGGACCTCCCCCTGCTCCAACAGGGGACACTCCCACCTGCCAGGTGTTGTTTGGAGCCACTCCTGGGCACACCTTCAGGTATTTGGGGACTTTGTCCCCGTTCCCGGCAGGGGTTGCCAAGAAGGGTGGAACAAAAGACGTAAAGAAAAAATTGTTGATTTTAGCCCGGTGGGGGCGGGGCGGGAATTGGCTGAGGGCCAAAGGTCAAGGGGCGAGCGGGACGCGCCTCCTGCCCCATCCGTGGCGTGGGAGAAGGTGGCAGGGTCATGGGGGTCATGGCGATCATGGGGTGGTGGGGTCGTGGGGGTCGTGGGGGTCGTGGTGGTGGGAGGGGTCATGGTGGTCATAGTGGTGATGAGGAGCATGGTTGTGGTGGTCCATCGTCCACCTCGAGACCCCCCCCTCAGTGTCCCCCCAAACCAAGAGTGGTATCACCTTGAGACCCCCCTCAATGTCCCAGGGGTCGTGCCACCTCGAGACCCCCTCAATGTCCCCCCAAATCAAGAGTGGTATCACCTTGAGACCCCCTCAGTGTCCCCCCAAACCAAGAGTGGTATCACCTTGAGACCCCCCTCAATGTCCCAGGGGTCGTGCCACCTCGAGACCCCCTCAATGTCCCCCCAAATCAAGAGTGGTATCACCTCGAGACCCCCTCAATGTCCCCCCATCTATGGGTGGCACCACCTCAAGACCCCCCCCTCAACATCCCCTGCTCCCTGAGCCACCACAGCTGCCCCACGCCCCCCCCTGCTCCAAGCCCTTTGTCCCCGTGGGAAGGAGATGTGGACGAACCTCCAAGGGTGACATTTTCTTTCCAGGACTGGGGACAAGGACGCGTTCTCCCACACACGTCACCCATTTTTGGGTCGGGGTGTCCCAAGGGCAATTCCCAATCTCTCGGTTAAAAATTAACTCACTCCTAATATTTTCATTCCCTGATATAAATATGTTTTCCCTTGGATTTGCATCTTGTCACCAGCGTTGTCACTGCCTCTGTCACGGAGTCACCTCGTGTCCCCAGCAGGAAGCGGGGACAGGTGACAATGAAACTAAGCATGTATTTAATTATAATAATCGTGTGTGCAAACATCAGCGTGGGGAGGAAGAGGACGGTGGATTTTCTGATCTCTGTCACCCCCATATCCCAGTGCCCCCGTGTCCCATCCCCCCACCCATCCCAGTATCCCCGTGTCCTCGTGTCCCCGTGTCTCGTCTCTGCTGGCTCTCAGGTGTCTCCACTCAGTGGACCACGGTCGGTCTCTGGATGTGCATCTGGGGAGGAAGAAGAGTGGAGGATGATGATGAAGACGATGATGATGATGATGGGGTAAGGGACAAAAAGGTGGATGACATCAGGGTCCCGGGGCCGTGTCACCCACCATCCTCGAGGTGTCCACCCTCCTCAGGTTGATGTAGCTGGTGCTGGGGGTCTCCATATCTGTGGGGTGGAAGAAGAGGTGTCGTAGACCCCTGGATGCCACAGAGACCTCTCCCCACCACCACCTCCATGCCCACCCCCATCCCCACCTCCACTCCCCGTTACCTTCCCAGGTGGCCGCTGGGTTGCCCATGGCAAATCCTCGTGGTCTGTCCCAGTTGCTGTCATCGCTGTCGTACAGCTCCCAGCGAGATGTCATCTGATCCCTGCGTGGTGGGGACCGGCAGGGATGAGACTCGGGACCCCCACGGGACCACCCCCCGCCCCCCCCCCCCCACAAGCTCACCCCATGGTGACACCTTTACCTGGACTGTTCCTTCTGCCTCCGGGATTTCAGCAGGAGGATGGTGAAGATGGTGGTGACCAGGACCAAGATGGCCACCGGCACACCCACGGCCACCCCCACCTTGCTGATGCGGGAGCTGCAAGTTTGGTCCTGGTACCAGAAGGCCGCCTGGTCCGAGCACCTGGTAGGAATGGTTGTGGTGGTCATGGTGGCCATGGTGGTCATGGTGGTCATGGTGGTCACGGTGGCCATGGTGGCCATGGTGGTGGGGTCATCATGGTCATGGGAGTCATGGTGGTGGGATCGTCATGGGGGTTATGGGTATTTGGGGTCATCATGGTGGTCATGGCGGTCATGGTGGCCATGGTGGCCATGGTGGTGGGGTCATCATGGTCATGGGGATTACAACAGCGGGGATGTCATGGGGGGTCATGGCAGTCATGGTGGAGGGGGTAGTAAGGGGGTCATGGATATTTGGGATCATCATGGTGGTCATGGTGGCCATGGTGACCATGGTGGTCATGGTGGTCATGGTGGCCATGGTGGTCATGGTGGTCATGGTGGTCATGCCGGTGGGGTCACCACAGTCATGGGGCTCACAGGAGCGGGGTGGTCCCAGTTGCGAGATCCCCACGGCGGTCACGGTGGTGGTCAGATCGTGACCATCATGACCATGAAAGCTGTGGGATTTGGGGGTGGACAACCCATTTTTGGGGAGCGGCTCCTTACTCGCACTGCGGCCCCCTCAAGCCAACGGAGCAGCTGCCGTAGACGCAGGACAGGCGTTGCTCGTGGCGAGCGTCGCAGCGGGTGATGCAGACGACGCCGCCGTTGATCAGGAGCGGCGTGTAGTATTCTTTAAACTCCTCCTGGATGTAGGCGTCGCACAGACCTGCGGGCGGGCGGGGTGGAGGGGGGTGGGGGGGGGGGGGCGCAGCGCTCAGGTTTTTGGGGTGCTCCACAAGGTGGGGTGGGACACCCAAAATACCCCGTGGGGCTTCACTTACGTCCTTCCACCTCTTGCACGCCGTACTTTTCGACTTTGGTGAAGTTATCGTTGAAGCAGAAAGAACCTGGCATGCAGAGAGGAGCCGCTGGTGGACAAACCCCAAAGGACAACCACCCCCCAGCGAGGACCCGGTGCTGACCGGGTCCACCTGTGGTGACCCCCGGGGGTCACTCACAGCTGATGTCCGTGCAGTTCTTGTCACAGTCGGTGTAGTTTTGGAAGGCAGTGACGAGGTTCTGGGAGATGTTCTTCACCGTCTCGTTGGCCTGGGAGCTGGCAGGGACCTCCAGGAGGACCTCATAGTTCACCACGATGCTGCCCCGGCTGCAAGGAGAAAGGGCAGCGCTTGGCTCTGGACCAAACTGGGACCAGTATGGGATGCCCGGTGTGGAGGCACGCCGCGGTAATGCGAGGTTGGACCATCCTGGAGGAGCCCCATGGATACGACGTGGCTTGGAGGGATGTGGATGCTCCAAGCTTGAAGGGAATCACCTCAAACTGACCTCCATGGGTCCCTTCACCCCAAACCACCCCAACCAGAGCACTGGAGAAGGTCAGGACCCTACCTGGGCCACCAGTGAGGACTCACCTGAGGCTTTTGATCTCCACACCTCTGTAGCCCTTGATATGACCATAAATCTGCCGTATCTGGAAGACAAAGAGAAGCCAGGGGAGATTCAGGCCCCCATCATGGTCCACATTCCCCCTCAAGGGTCCCAGGGTCACCCCTGGCATCGCTGAGCCCTGACCTTTTTCTGGAACATTTCTGCAAAGTTCTGGTAATCTTCTGAGGATGTATCGTTAAGATTGTCACTAAATTTCACATCAATTTTGGTCGTCATCTCCACCGTCGCGTTCATCGTCACTTGGCCGAGCAGAGAAGACCCATAAGGAAGAAACCCGGGTGTCCCCACCCCACCCCTGGTGACCTCGGTCAGGGGACCAGCTTGGTTCCAGAGCTGGTGGCCTTATCTCCAGGTTGATCCCTCTAGGGTGGTCCCAATTCCAGGTCTGTCCCTCCATGGTGGTCCCATTCTCAGGTCACACCCTCGTAGTGACCCCAAAAGTCTGGCTGACCCCTCAGAGCTGGCCACCATACCTCCTCTGGTAGCCACCCCACAGCACCACAAGGCAGTTCCTTACCATTTTTGATCTCCACAATGTCCTTGGCGATCTCACACCTGTGCCCTTGGAAATTCGGGGTGCACTGGCAGACGCCGCCGGCCCAGGTGCCCCCATTTTCGCAGATGGAATCTTCGCAGAGGCGCCCTTGGAACCCCTCGAGACACAAGCACTTGCCATCTAGCCACGTGCCACCGTTAAGGCACGGATCTAGGAAAAGGACCCAGGGACACAAGTACTGTGACATGGCGTGGAGAAAACCCAGGAGGCACCTGGAGAATGCTGAGGACACGTCAGGGAGAAGGGACATGGAGGGACATCAATGAGGAAGACTCACATGTAGTCATGACTGGAGTTGACATGGTCGAGGTGGATGTGGGGGTGTTGGTGGTAACAGCAGAGCTGGTCGATGAGGTGGAGGTCACAGTAGAGGTGATCGTGCTGTTGGTGGTGGACTCGGTGCTGCTGGTTGAACTGGTGGGCTCGGTGGTCGTGGTGGTGGTGGGCTCAGTGGTGGTGGTGGTGGTGGTCTCTGTGGTGGTGGTGGTGGAGGTGGGCTCGGTGGTGGTGGTGGTGGTGGTGGGCTCAGTGGTGGTGGTGGTGGTGGTGGTGGTGGTGGGATCAGTGGTGGTGGTGGTGGTGGGCTCAGTGGTGGTGGTGGTGGTGGTGGGCTCAGTGGTGGTGGTGGTGGTGGTGGGCTCAGTGGTGGTGGTGGTGGTGGTGGTGGTGGTGGGATCAGTGGTGGTGGTGGTGGTGGTCTCTGTGGTGGTCGTGGTGGTGGTGGGCTCAGTGGTGGTGGTGGTGGTGGTGGGATCAGTGGTGGTGGTGGTCGTGGTGGTCTCTGTGGTGGTGGTGGTGGTGGTGGGCTCGGTGGTGGTGGTGGTGGTGGTGGGATCAGTGGTGGTGGTGGTGGTGGTGGGCTCAGTGGTGGTGGTGGTGGTGGTGGTCTCTGTGGTGGTCGTGGTGGTGGTGGGCTCAGTGGTGGTGGTGGTGGTGGTGGGATCAGTGGTGGTGGTGGTCGTGGTGGTCTCTGTGGTGGTCGTGGTGGTGGTGGGCTCGGTGGTGGTGGTGGTGGTGGTGGGATCAGTGGTGGTGGTGGTGGTGGTCTCTGTGGTGGTGGTGGTGGTGGTGGTCTCTGTGGTGGTCGTGGTGGTGGTGGGCTCGGTGGTGGTCGTGGTGGTGGGCTCAGTGGTGGTGGTGGTGGTGGTGGGCTCAGTGGTGGTCGTGGTGGTGGTGGGCTCGGTGGTGGTGGTGGTGGTGGTGGGATCAGTGGTGGTGGTGGTGGTGGTCTCTGTGGTGGTGGTGGTGGTGGTGGGCTCGGTGGTGGTGGTGGTGGTGGTGGTCTCTGTGGTGGTCGTGGTGGTGGTGGGCTCAGTGGTGGTGGTGGTGGTGGTGGGATCAGTGGTGGTGGTGGTCGTGGTGGTCTCTGTGGTGGTCGTGGTGGTGGTGGGCTCAGTGGTGGTGGTGGTGGTGGTGGGCTCGGTGGTGGTCGTGGTGGTGGTGGGATCGGTGGTGGTCGTGGTGGTGGGCTCAGTGGTGGTGGTGGTGGTGGTGGGCTCAGTGGTGGTCGTGGTGGTGGTGGGCTCGGTGGTGGTGGTGGTGGTGGTGGGATCAGTGGTGGTGGTGGTCGTGGTGGTCTCTGTGGTGGTCGTGGTGGTGGTGGGATCAGTGGTGGTGGTGGTGGTGGTCTCTGTGGTGGTGGTGGTGGTGGTGGGCTCGGTGGTGGTCGTGGTGGTGGTGGGATCGGTGGTGGTCGTGGTGGTGGTGGGCTCAGTGGTGGTGGTGGTGGTGGTGGGCTCAGTGGTGGTTGTGGTGGTGGTGGGATCAGTGGTGGTGGTGGTGGTGGTGGGCTCAGTGGTGGTCGTGGTGGTGGTGGGATCGGTGGTGGTGGTGGTCGTGGTGATCTCGGTGGTGGTGGTGGTGGTGGTGGGCTCGCTGGTGGTCGTGGTGGTGGTGGGCTCAGTGGTGGTGGTGGTGGTGGGCTCGGTGGTGGTCGTGGTGGTGGTGGGATCAGTGGTGGTGGTGGTGGTGGTGGTCTCTGTGGTGGTGGTGGTGGTGGTGGGCTCAGTGGTGGTGGTGGTGGTGGTGGTCTCTGTGGTGGTGGTGGTGGTGGTGGGATCAGTGGTGGTGGTGGTCGTGGTGGTGGTGGGATCAGTGGTGGTGGTGGTCGTGGTGATCTCGGTGGTGGTGGTGGTGGTGGTGGGCTCGCTGGTGGTCGTGGTGGTGGTGGGCTCTGTGGTGGTCGTGGTGGTGGTGGGATCAGTGGTGGTCGTGGTGGTGGTGGGCTCGGTGGTGGTGGTTGTGGTGGTGGGCTCAGTGGTGGTGGTGGTGGTGGTGGTCTCTGTGGTGGTCGTGGTGGTCATGGTGGGCTCGGTGGTGGTGGTGGTGGTGGTGGGATCAGTGGTGGTGGTGGTGGTGGGCTGAGTAGTGGTCGTGGTGGTGGTGGGATCGGTGGTGGTCGTGGTGGTGGTGGTCTCTGTGGTGGTGGTGGTGGTGGTGGGCTCAGTGGTGGTCGTGGTTGTGGTGGTCTCAGTGCTGGCCGTGGTGGTCATGGTGGTCTCAGTGGTGGTCGTGGTGGTGGTGGTGGTGGGCTCAGTGGTGGTGGTGGTGGTGGTGGGATCAGTGGTGGTGGTGGTGGTGGTGGGCTGAGTAGTGGTCGTGGTGGTGGTGGGATCGGTGGTGGTGGTGGTGGTGGTGGTCTCTGTGGTGGTGGTGGTGGTGGTGGGCTCAGTGGTGGTGGTGGTTGTGGTGGTCTCAGTGCTGGCCATGGTGGTCATGGTGGTCTCAGTGGTGGTCGTGGTGGTGGTGGTGGTGGTGGTGGGCTCAGTGGTGGTGGTGGTGGTGGGCTCAGTGGTGGTGGTGGTGGTGGTGGGATCAGTGGTGGTGGTGGTGGTGGTGGTCTCTGTGGTGGTGGTGGTGGTGGTGGGCTCAGTGGTGGTCGTGGTTGTGGTGGTCTCAGTGCTGGCCATGGTGGTCATGGTGGTCTCAGTGGTGGTCGTGGTGGTGGTGGTCGTGGTGGTGGGCTCAGTGGTGGTCGTGGTTGTGGTGGTCTCGGCGGTGGTGGTGGTGTTTGTGGTGGTCTCGGCAGTGGTGGTGGTGCTTCCTTCATTGGCGTTGTCCGTGTCCGCGCCCACGGTTGTCCTCCCTGCTGGGTACCGGTGGCCATTGCTGTCCCAGGACGGGCACGGACACGCCCATGGTGGTGGCCACGCCACCATCTCATGTCTCTGCCCTGCCCTGACCGACCTTATCCACATCTCCCAAATCTCCTGGGCTACCAAACCTTGCTGTGCCCCAAGGACCCTCAGATCCCCCACCAGAGACACCTGGACCCCCCTTCAAAGACCCCCACCCACCACAGACCAACACCCCTCCCCGAATCCCCGCCCTTGTTTCTTCCAAAAATGTCCCAAGGATTCCCAAGACTTCCAGCTGGGTCACAACATCTCCCCTTGGATCCCAAAACCTGGTGAACTCAAAGATCTGCTGACCCCTCCCCATTTTTGAACACCCCTGGACCCCCAAAGACCCTCACCCACCAGAGATTGACATCCCCCCAAAACCCAACCTTGGTTCTTCAAAGATTCTCCCCAGGATTCCCATTTGGGTCCCAAGACCCCTCCCCAGTGGGATCCCAAAACCCTGTAACCCTAAAGATTCACTGAACCCCTCCCTTAAAGACCCCTAAAACCCCCAGAGACCCCTGAACCACCCCCCCCCCCCCAGACCCCCTGGACACCCCCAAAGACCCCCTGGACACCCCCAAAGACCCATGGACTCACCAAAGATCCCCTGGACCCCCCCCCCCAACACCCCTGAACCCACTTCAAGGACCCCTGGACCTCCCCAAAGACCCCTGGAACCCCCCAAAGACCCCCGGACACCCCCAAAGACCCCAATTTCTTCTGTTTGCTCCCCACCCCGTGTTGTTTGGAGAATCCCGTTCCACCAGGAGCGGGAAGGCGATTCCCAATTCCACCAGGAGTGGGGAAAGGGGGTCCCCAATTCCACCAGGAGTGGGAAAGGGGGTCCCCAGTTCCACCAGGAGTGGGGAAAGGGGGTCCCCAATTCCACCAGGAGTGGGGAGGGGATCCCCAGTTCCACCAGGGCTGGGAAAGGGGGTCCCCAGTTCCACCAGGAGTGGGGAGGGGATCCCCAGTTCCACCAGGACTGGAGAGGGGGGTCCCCAGTTCCACCAGGGCTGGGAAAGGGGGTCCCCAGTTCCACCAGGTCAGGGAAGGCGATCCCCAGTTCCACCAGAACTGGGAAAGGTGGTCCCCAGTTCCACCAGAGCTAGGAAAGGGGGTTCCCAGTTCCACCAGGGCTGGGAAAGGGGGTTCCCAGTTCCACCAGGTGTGGGAAAAGGGGATCCCCAGTTCCACCAGGGCTGGGAAAGGGGGTCCCCAGTTCCACCAGGAGCGGGGAACGGGATCCCCAGTTCCACCAGTTCCCCACCTGTGAAGATGAGCAGGACGAAGACGAAGAGCACGGCCCGGCTGCCCCACAGGCGCCGTCCCCCCATGGCCGCAGGTCGTGGAGCTGAGGCGCAGGGATGGGCACAAGGATCTGTCCCCAGGTGCTGTCACTGCAGGACTGAGGACGTGGGAGATACCTGGCGAAGACCTTTGGTCACAATAAAAAAGGGGTGGGAGGGGACAAAACCAAAGCGGCAGGTGGCAGGAATGCCGAGACAAGTGCCACCACCCTATTCCTGGCACATGTCACGACATGGGGACACCAGGTGTCATCGCGGTGCCAGCGGGTGCCATTCCCCGAGATCCAGGAGATTCCTGAGGGCACATCCCAGTGTCCCCAGGGGCGTGTCCAGGTGTGCTCAAGGCCAGTTTCTGGTGCCATCAGGGCATGGGGACATGGGGCGAGGATGTGGGGTATGGGGTCAGGACATGGGACAGGGGACAAGGGTCAGGATGCGCCATGGGGGACAGGGGACACGGGATGGGATTATGGGGTGGGGACGTGGGGTCAGGACGTGGGACAGGGGACGGGGACATGGTGGGACACGGTCAGGAGGTGGGACAGGGGACACGGGATGGGGATAGGGGACATGGGACGGGGGACTCAGGATGGGAACACGGGGTCAGGACATGGGACAGGGGACAGGGACATGGTGGGACACGGGGTGGGCACATGGGACATGGGATGGGGATGGGGACAAGGGGTCAGGACATGGGATGGGGATAAGGGACATGGTGGGACATGGAATTGGATGTGGGACATCGGGATCAGGATGTGGGACACGGGACACGGGATGGGCACATGTGACACAGGATGGGGAGGTGGGGACTGGGGGGGACACGGGGTGGGGATGTGGGGCACGGGGTCAGGATGTGGGACAGGGGACGGGGACATGGTGGGACACGGTCAGGAGGTGGGACAGGGGACACGGGATGGGGACATGGGATGTGGGATGGGGAGCTGGGAATTGGGGGGGACACGGGGTGGGGACGTGGGACACGGGGTCAGGGATGGGGACAAGGGACAGGGGATGGGGACAAGGGTCGGGACGTGGGACAGGGGACGGGGGTTGGGGGATGGTGAGGTGGGAATTGGGGGAGGACGCGGGGTGGGGATGTCGGGCACGCGGTAAAGGTGTGGGAACAGGGGACAAGGGACAGGGGACAAGGGTCAGGGTGTGGGGACAAGGGGCCAGGACGCGGGACAGGGGACAAGGGACACGGTGGGACATGGGATTGGAACACGGGATCGGGATGGGGAGGTGGGAATTGGGGGAGATACGGGGCGGGGATGTGGGGCACGGGGTCAGGGTGTGGGACAGGGGACACGGGATGGGGACATTGTGGGGGACAAGGGGATTTGGGACAGGGGATTGGGGACGTTGGGGTGGGGGGGACACGGGATTTGGGGACACTTCGGGGACACAGAATTTGGGATATTGGGGTGGGGGGGACAGGGGATTGGGGACATTGGGGTGGGGGACATTGAGGGGGACACAGAATTTGGGATATTGGGGTGGGGGGACCACGGGATTGGGGACAGGGGATTGGGGACATTGGGGTGGGGGGACACGGGATTGGGGACACGGGATTGGGGACATTGGGGTGGGGGGGACACGGGATTGGGGACAGGGGATTGGGGACACAGAACTGGGGACATTGAGGGGGACACAGAATTTGGGATATTGGGGTGGGGGGACACGGGATTTGGGGACAGGGGATTGGGGACATTGGGGTGGGGGGACACGGGATTGGGGACACGGGATTGGGGACATTGGGGTGGGGGGACAGGAGATTTGGGGACACGGGATTGGGGACATTGGGGTGGGGGGACACGGGATTTGGGGACACGGGATTGGGGACATTGGGGTGGGGGGACACGGGATTTGGGGACAGGGGATGGGGGACACAGAACTGGGGACATTGAGGGGGACACAGGATTTGGGATATTGGGGTGGGGGGGACACGGGATTTGGGATATTGGGGTGGGGGACATTGAGGGGGACACAGAATTTGGGATATTGGGGTGGGGGGGACACGGGATTTGGGATATTGGGGTGGGGGACATTGAGGGGGACACAGAATTTGGGATATTGGGGTGGAGGGGGACACGGGATTTGGGACATTGGGGTGGGGGGGACACGGGATTTGGGGACAGGGGATTGGGGACATTGGGGTGGGGGGACACGGGATTGGGGACACGGGATTGGGGACATTGGGGTGGGGGACATTGAGGGGGACACAGAATTTGGGATATTGGGGTGGGGGGGACACGGGATTTGGGACATTGGGGTGGGGGGACACGGGATTTGGGGACAGGGGATTGGGGACACTGGGGGGACACAGGACACCCCTGTGAGGATGGGGGCAGGTTTGGGGTCTGCTGGAGGTTTTGGGGTGAATTCCTTCACTTTTGGGCTGAACCCATGCGGATTTTGGGGTGGATCCCTGCAGTTTTTGGAATAAATCCCAGCGAATTTGCACCTTTGGAATTTTTCCGGATCAATCCCTTCATTTTTTTTTTATTTTTTTTTTTTTTTTTTGGCGGGGGGGTGTGCAAGGAGATTTTTTGGGGGTTCTTTGCGGGGCCGGAACCCGTTTTTTTTGGGGTGAATCACGAGGAATTTGGGATGAGCTGGATGTGACGCCCCCCAAATCCCCAGGGACCCCACAGGAAGGAGCCCAGACCCGACTGAGTCACCCCAAACTGAGTCACCCCCGGGGGAGGCTGGGGAGGGGTTTGGGGTCCCTGAGGGGGTTTGGGGTGGAACTGAGGGGATTTGGGGTCCTGGGGGGATATTTGAGGTGGAAATGTGGGGATTTGGGGTCCTCGGTGGGGATTTGGGGGTCCTGGGTGAGGATTTGGGGTGGAATTGAGGGGGATTTGGGGTCCTGGGTGGGGTTTGGGGGATCCCTGAGGGGATTTGGGGTGGAAATGAGGGGATTTGGGGTCCTGGGTGGGGATTTGGGGGTCCTGGGTGGGGTTTGGGGTCCTGGGGGAGGATTTGGGGTCCTGGGGGAGGATTTGGGGTGGAACTGAGAGGGTTTGGGGTCCTGGGGGAGGATTTGGGGTCCTGGGGGGGGGATTTGGGGTGGAACTGAGGGGGTTTGGAGTCCTGGGTGGGGTTTGGGGTCCCTGAGGGGGTTTGGGGTGGAACTGAGAGGGTTTGGGGTCCTGGGGGAGGATTTGGGGTCCTGGGGGGGGATTTGGGGTGGAACTGAGGGGGTTTGGAGTCCTGAGTGGGGTTTGGGGAATCCCTGAGGGGATTTGGGGATCCTGGGTGGGATTTGGGGTCCTGGGGAGGGATTTGGGGTCCTGGGTGGGATTTGGGGTCCTGGGTGGGGTTTGGGGTCCTGGGTGGGATTTGGGGTCCTAGGTGGGATTTGGGGTCCTGGGTGGGGATTTGGGGGTCCTGGGTGGGATTTGGGGTGGAACTGAGGGGGTTTGGGGTCCTGGGTGGGGTTTGGGGTCCCTGAGGGGGTTTGGGGTGGAACTGAGGGGGTTTGGGGTCCTGGGGGGGGATTTGGGGCGCTGGATGTGGGGAGTTCTGGATTTTTAGGGGAATTTGGGTGGAGTAAAATTTTTTGGGGGGTTCTGGAATTTTGGGGGGGGGGGGGTTTCGGCGATTGTTTTGGGGGTGGGTTCTGGGATTTTTTTTTAGAAAATTCTGGATTTTTAAGGGAATTTTAAGGGATATTCTGATTTTTTTTTTTTTTTTGGGGGTGGGGGATCCCAACTCTGCCCCACACGTGACGTCATCGGGGGATGTCCCCTTGTCCCAGACGCTCCCCCCCCCCCCCAATGAATAATCGCATTCCCGGCTCCTATTTTGGGTGGAAAAGCGGCGATTTTGGGTTCCTGAGGAAATTCCTGTCCTTTGAGTCCTCGAGCGCTTCCCCACAATGGCCAAGTTTGGGCAAAAAAAACAAAAAAAAAACCAAAAAAAAACCAAAAAAAGAACAAGAAAAAAAAAAGGGGGGGGGGGGGAAGAAAAGGGGGGGAAAAAAAGGGGAAAAAAGCAAATTAAAAATAAATAAATAAATTTTTTAAAAGGGAAAAAAAGGAAGAAAAAAAGGAAAAAAAAAAAAGGAGATTTTTCCAGAGGGATTTGGGATTGCGGGGGGGTTATGGGGTTCTATGGGGTTCTATGGGGTTCTATGGGGTCTATGGGGTTCTATGGGGTCTGTGGGGTCTGTGGGGTTCTATGGGGTTCTATGGGGTCTATGGGGTCTGTGGGGTCTGTGGGGTCTGTGGGGTCTATGGGGTTCTATGGGGTCTGTGGGGTCTGTGGGGTTCTATTGGGGTCTATGGGGTTCTATGGGGTCTATGGGGTTATATTGGGGTCTGTGGGGTCTGTGGGGTTCTATTGGGGTCTATGGGGTTCTATGGGGTTCTATGGGGTCTGTGGGGTCTGTGGGGTCTATGGGGTCTATGGGGTTCTATTGGGGTCTGTGGGGTCTGTGGGGTTCTATGGGGTCTGTGGGGTTCTATGGGGTTCTATGGGGTTCTATGGGGTCTATGGGGTTCTATGGGGTCTGTGGGGTCTGTGGGGTCTGTGGGGTCTGTGGGGTCTGTGGGGTTCTATTGGGGTCTGTGGGGTCTGTGGGGTTCTATGGGGTCTATGGGGTTCTATGGGGTTTGTGGGGGGGTCTATGGAGTTCTATAGGGGTCTATGGGGTCTGTGGGGTTCTATGGGGTTTGTGGGGGGGTCTATGGAGTTCTATGGGGTTCTATGGGGTCTGTGGGGTTCTATGGGGTTTGTGGGGGGGTCTATGGAGTTCTATAGGGGTCTATGGGGTCTGTGGGGTTCTATGGGGTTCTATTGGGGTCTGTGGGGTCTGTGGGGGGCTATGGGGCGCTGGAACAGACCCCTGACCCTAAAGGAGGTTTGGACACTCCCAATTCCCCCCCTCCCTCTGCTCTGTCCCCAAAACTGTCCCCAAAACTGTCCCCAGGGACAGCCCTGGGACACGGGGGGGACACGGGGGGGACACGGGAGGGACATGGGGGGGTCATGGGGACACGGGGGGGACATGGGGGACATGGGGGGGTCATGGGGACACGGGGGGGGACACGGGAGGGACATGGGGGGGTCATGGGGACACGGGGGGGGACATGGGGGACATGGGGGGTCATGGGGACACGGGGGGGTCTCGGGGGTCACAGAGGGGTCACGGGGGTCATGGGAAGGGACAGGGGACACGCGTGGGTGGTGACGTCACGGGGGGGGGGACACCAGTGGGAATCCCCCTCCCCCCGGTCCTTGTCCCGCCCCCGCCCCGCCCTTTAAAGGAACCGCCCGGGCCGGAGGCGGCTCCAGAGCCGGGAACGGGACCGGGACCGGGACAGAGGGACAGAGGGACAGAGGGACAGAGGGACAGGGGGACAGAGGGACAGGGGGACAGAGGGACAGAGGGACAGAGGGACAGAGGGACATCGGGAACGGTACCGGGACAGAGGGAACGGGAACGGGACATCGGGACTGGGACATCGGGAACGGTACTGGGACAGGGGGACATCGGGACTGGGATCGGGACACCGGGACCGGGATTAAAACACCGGGACTGGGATCGGGACGCAGGGACTGAGACCAGGACACCGGGAATAACACCGGGACCAGTGCCGGGATACTGGGAGCGAGACCGGGACCAGTGCCGGGATACTGGGAGCGAGACCGGGACCAGTGCCGGGATACTGGGACCAAACCTGGAGCTGATTCAGGGCCAGCAGGACCGGGACTGAGACTGGAGAGAGGTGAGGGGGCTGGGACTGGGACTGGGACTGGGACTGGGACTGGGACTGGGACTGGGACTGGAGAGAGGTGAGGGGGCTGGAACTGGGAATGGGACTGGGACTGGGACTGGGACTGGAGAGAGGTGAGGGGGCTGGGACTGGGAATGGGACTGGGACTGGGACTGGGACTGGGACTGGGACTGGGACTGGGAATGGGACTGGGAATGGGACCGGGACTGGGACTGGGACTGGAGAGAGGTGAGGGGGCTGGGACTGGGAATGGGACTGGGAATGGGAATGGGAATGGGAATAGGACTGGGACTGGGAATGGGACTGGGAATGGGACTGGGACTGGGAATGGGACTGGGACTGGGAATGGGACTGGGAATGGGACTGAGACTGGGACTGGGACTGGGACTGGGTCACCCCAAGTGTCACCTCAGTGACCCCCAGACACTGGGGACCCCTGGGAGGGGAGGGGGCTGCCCCAGTGTCCCCAGTATCCCCAGAACCCCCCAGTATCCCCCAGTGTCCCCAGTGTCCCCAGTATCCCCAGAACCCCCCAGTATCCCCCAGTGTCCCCAATGTCCCCAAAGTCCCCACTGCCCCCAGTATCCCCCATTTCCCCCAGTACCCCCAGTATCCCCAGTAACCCCTGTGTCCCTCCAGGATGCGTGTGACCCCTGTGGCCCTGGTGGCCCTGGTGGCCCTGGTGGCCCTGGTGGCCCTGGCGGGTTCGGGGACACCAGAGCCGGGCCGGGTGTCCCAGCTGGTGACAGATTTTGGGCTGCGGTTGTTCCGGGAGGCGCTGGGACACCGAGGTGACACCAACGTCGCCTTCGCGCCCTACGGGGCCACCTCGGTGCTGGTGGCCCTGCAGGTGGCCACGGCCGGGAGGTCCCGGAGGCAGCTGGAGGAGGCCACCGGCCTCAGCATGGACGGTGAGGGGGACAGGGACACCGAGGGGACGCTTTGGGGGTCACTGTCACCACTGGGGTGGGGATTTGGGGTCACTGTCACCACTGGGGATGGGATTTGGGGTCATTGTCACCACTGGGGTGGGGATTTGGGGTCACTGTCACCACTGGGGACACTTTGGGGTCACTGTCACCACTGGGGTGGGGATTTGGGGTCACTGTCACCACTGGGGACACTTTGGGGTCATTGTCACCACTGGGGACATTTCAGGGTCACTGTCCCCACATGGGGGTGGCAGCGATGTGTCCCCCATCCCCATAGGTGACACTTTGATGTCCCCATCCCCATACGGGTCCCTCTGCCCACAATGAGGGTGATGGCATGTCCCAAAATGTCCCCAAATTGTCCCCAAAATGTCCCCAAAATGTCCCCAAAATGTCCCCAAAATGTCCCCAGATATCCTCAAAATGTCCCCAAATGTCCCCAAAATATCCTCAAAATGTCCCCAAAATGTCCCCAAAATGTCCCCAAAATGTCCCGAACATGCCCCCAAATGTCCCCAGAATGTCCCCAAATGTCCCGAACATGTCCCTAAATGTCCCCAAATGTCCCCAGAATGTCCCCAAATGTCCCGAACATAATCCCAAATGTCCCCAGAATGTCCTTAATTGTCCCGAACATGTCCCTAGATGTCCCCAAAATGTCCCCAAATGTCCCGAACATGCCCCCAAATGTCCCCGAATGTCCCCAGATGTCCCCCCGTGGCCAGCCGTGACTCAGTTTCCCCGCAGGGCCGGGGGTCTCGGCCGAGCTGCGGGGTCTCCGCCGGGCTCTGCGGGGCCCGGGCCGGGAGCTGGAGGTGGCCCAGGGACTCTTTGTGGCCCGGGGGGTGGCCCTGGAGGCCGCGTTTGTCACCCGGATCCTGCGGACCCTCGGAGGCCGCAGCCTCGCTCGGCTGGACTTCGGAAGTGGGGAGGGGGCGAGGAGGGGCCTGAACGCCTGGGCCAGGGAGAGGACCCGCGGTGAGAGCCCCGTTTGGGGAGGGGGACCCCAATTTGGGGAGGGGGAGATGGGGGGGTGGGGATTCCAATATGGGGAGGGGGAGATGGGGATGGGGACCCCAATTTGGGGAGGGGGACCCCAATTTGGGGAGGGGGAGATGGGGGGGGTGGGGATTCCAATATGGGGAGGGGGAGATGGGGATGGGGACCCCAATTTGGGGAGGGGGACCCCAATTTGGGGAGGGGGAGATGGGGGGGGTGGGGATTCCAATATGGGGAGGGGGAGATGGGGACGGGGACCCCAATTTGGGGAGGGGGACCCCAATTTGGGGAGGGGGAGATGGGGGGGGTGGGGATTCCAATATGGGGAGGGGGAGATGGGGACGGGGACCCCAATTTGGGGAGGGGGAGATGGGGGGGGTGGGGATTCCAATATGGGGAGGGGGAGATGTGGACGGGGACCCCAATTTGGGGAGGGGGACCCCAATTTGGGGAGGGGGAGATGGGGGGGGTGGGGATTCCAATATGGGGAGGGGGAGATGGGGACGGGGACCCCAATTTGGGGAGGGGGACCCCAATTTGGGGAGGGGGAGATGGGGGGGTGGGGATTCCAATATGGGGAGTGGGAGATGGGGGGGTGAGACCCCAATTTGGGGAGGGGGAGATGGGGACGGGGACCCCAATTTGGGGAGGGGGACATGGGGGGGTGAGACCCCAATTTGGGGAGGGGGAGATGGGGAGGGGGACCCCAATTTGGGGAGGGGGAGGTGGGGACGGGGACCCCTTATTTTGGGATCAATGGGATTTTTATGGATTCAATGGGAAATTTTTTAGGATCAATGTGAATTTTTTAGAATCCATTTTTTTTAGGATCAATGCGATTTTTTTGGGGTTCAATGCGATTCTTTTAGGACCAATGCGATTTTTTAGGATCCTTTTTTTGGGGCGTTCAATGCGATTCTTTTAGGACCAATGTGATTTTTTGGGATCAATGTGATTTTTTTGGGGGTTCAATGCGATTTTTTTAGAATCAATGCGATTTTTTTACGATCAATGCGATTTTTTAGGATCAATGCGATTTTTTAGGATCCTGTTTTTGGGGTTCAATGTGATTTTTTGGGATCAATGTGATTTTTTTGGGGGTTCAATGTGATTTTTTTGGGATCACTGCGATTTTTTGGGATCAATGCGATTTTTTTGGGGTTCAATGCGATTTTTTTTAGGATCATTTTTTTTAGGATCAATGTGATTTTTTTGGGACGTTCAATGCGATTCTTTTAGGACCAATGCGATTTTTTAGGATCCTTTTTTTGGGGCGTTCAATGCGATTCTTTTAGGACCAATGTGATTTTTTGGGATCAATGCGATTTTTTGGGGGGTTCAATGCGATTTTTTTAGAATCAATGCGATTTTTTAGGATCCTTTTTTTAGGATCAATGTGATTTTTTTAGGATCAATGCGATTTTTTAGGATCAATGCGATTTTTTAGGATCCTGTTTTTGGGGTTCAATGTGATTTTTTGGGATCAATGTGATTTTTTTGGGGGTTCAATGTGATTTTTTTGGGATCACTGCGATTTTTTGGGATCAATGCGATTTTTTTGGGATCAATGCGATTTTTTTGGGATCAATGCGATTTTTTTGGGATCAATGCGATTTTTTTGGGGTTCAATGCGATTTTTTTAGGACCAATGCGATTTTTTAGGATCCTTTTTTTGGGGCGTTCAATGCGATTCTTTTAGGACCAATGTGATTTTTTGGGATCAATGTGATTTTTTTGGGGGTTCAATGCGATTTTTTTAGAATCAATGCGATTTTTTTAGGATCAATGCGATTTTTTAGGATCCTGTTTTTGGGGTTGAATGTGATTTTTTTGGGATCAATGCGATTTTTTTGGGGTTCAATGCGATTTTTTTTAGGATCAATGTGATTTTTTTGGGGCGTTCAATGCGATTTTTTTAGGACCAATGCGATTTTTTAGGATCCTTTTTTTGGGGGTTCAATGCGATTCTTTTAGGACCAATGTGATTTTTTGGGATCAATGTGATTTTTTTTAGGATCAATGTGATTTTTTAGGACCAATGCGATTTTTTAGGATCCTTTTTTTGGGGGTTCAACGCGATTCTTTTAGGACCAATGCGATTCTTTTGGGCTCAGCGGGGTTTGGGAGGTGACACCTGTGTCCCCTGCAGGGCTGGTGGCCACCTTGGTGGCCCCCGGGGCTCTGGCTCCGGGCACGCGGCTGTTGCTGGCCAGCGCCGACTTCTTCAGGGGGTCCTGGGGGGTCCCGTTCCCCCCCCGGGCCACCCGCGCCCGTCCCTTCCTCCGCCCCGATGGCACCGATGGCCCCGTGCCCATGATGGCCCGAGCCGGCCGCTTCCGCTGCGGTGAGGTGGCACCTGCTGGGACACTTCGTGTGTCACCTCCTCGTGTGTCACCTCCTCGTGTGTCACCTCCTCGTGTGTCACCTGCTGTGTCACCTGCTGGGACACTTCGTGTGTCACCTCCTCGTGTGTCACCTCCTCGTGTGTCACCTGCTGTGTCACCTGCTGCGTCACCTGCTGGGACACTTTGTGTGTCACCTCCTCGTGTGTCACCTCCTGTGTCACGTCTTCCTGTGTCACCTGCTGTGTCACCTCCTCGTGTGTCACCTGCTGTGTCACCTGCTGGGACACTTCGTGTGTCACCTCCTCGTGTGTCACCTCCTCCTGTGTCACCTCCTCGTGTGTCACCTCTTCCTGTGTCACCTGCTGTGTCACCTGCTGGGACACTTCGTGTGTCACCTCCTCGTGTGTCACCTCCTCGTGTGTCACCTGCTGTGTCACCTCCTCCTGTGTCACCTCCTCCTGTGTCACCTCCTCCTGTGTCACCTCCTCGTGTGTCACCTCTTCCTGTGTCACCTGCTGTGTCACCTGCTGGGACACTTCGTGTGTCACCTCCTCGTGTGTCACCTGCTGTGTCACCTCCTCGTGTGTCACCTCCTCGTGTGTCACCTGCTGTGTCACCTCCTCCTGTGTCACCTCCTGTGTCACCTCCTCAAGTGTCACCTGCTGTGTCACCTGCTGGGACACTTCGTGTGTCACCTCCTCGTGTGTCACCTGCTGTGTCACCTCCTCCTGTGTCACCTCCTCGTGTGTCACCTGTTGTGTCACCTCCTCGTGTGTCACCTGCTGTGTCACCTGCTGGGACACTTCGTGTGTCACCTCCTCGTGTGTCACCTCCTCGTGTGTCACCTGCTGTGTCACCTCCTCGTGTGTCACCTGCTGTGTCACCTGCTGGGACACTTCGTGTGTCACCTCCTCGTGTGTCACCTGCTGTGTCACCTCCTCGTGTGTCACCTCCTCGTGTGTCACCTGCTGTGTCACCTCCTCCTGTGTCATCTCCTGTGTCACCTCCTCAAGTGTCACCTGCTGTGTCACCTGCTGGGACACTTCGTGTGTCACCTCCTCGTGTGTCACCTCCTTGTGTGTCACCTCCTGTGTCACCTTGTGTGTCACCTGCTGGGACACTTCGTGTGTCACCTCCTCGTGTGTCACCTCCTCGTGTGTCACCTGCTGTGTCACCTCCTGTGTCACCTGATCTGTCACCTCTTCCTGTGTCACCTCCTGTGTCACCTCCTCCTGTGTCACCTGCTGTGTCACCTCCTCGTGTGTCACCTCCTCGTGTGTCACCTCCTCCTGTGTCACCTGCTGTGTCACCTGCTGGGACACTTCCTGTGTCACCTCCTCCTGTGTCACCTGCTGTGTCACCTCCTCGTGTGTCACCTCCTCGTGTGTCACCTCCTGTGTCACCTCTTCCTGTGTCACCACCTCCTGTGTCACGTCTTCCTGTGTCACCTGCTGTGTCACCTCCTCGTGTGTCACCTGCTGTGTCACCTCTTGTGTCACCTCTTGTGTCACCTGTTGTGTCACCTCCTGTGTCACCTCCTGTGTCACTTCATGTCCCCCCGATGTCACCCCCAGGGGACTTCGAGACGCCCTCGGGGGTCCCGTTCGTGGTGGTCGAGGTGCCGTACGCGGGGGGGGAGGTGGCGCTGCTGCTGCTGTCACCTGAGAGGCGACACGTCCCCATCGCCGCCCTGCGGCCGCTGCTGGACGCGCGCAGTGTCACCCACTGGGTGACAAACCTGAGCCCCGCCCCCCGCGTGCTCGTGGTGCCACGGTGAGAGCGTGGGGACACTGGGGGTACTGGGGGACTGGGGGGACTGGGGGGACTGGGGGGGACTGGGGGGACTGGGGGGACTGGGGATACTGGGGGGGACTGGGGGGACAGGGGGGACTGGGGGGACTGGGGATACTGGGGGGACTGGGGGGACTGGGGGGGACTGGGGGGACTGGGGATACTGGGGGGACTGGGGGGACTGGGGGGGACTGGGGGGACTGGGGATACTGGGGGGACTGGGGGGACTGGGGATACTGGGGACATTTGGGACATTTGGGGACATTTGGGGACATTTGGGGAACATCCCTGGTGACACTGATGACATCAGGGATGCTCTGGGACCCCTTGAGGACACTTGGGGGGACACTGGGGACAGAGAGTCCCAAACCTTTTGGGGACATTGGGGACACATTTTGGGGACACATTTTGGGGACACATTTTGGGGACACATTTTGGGGACAATGCCATCCCCACCCTTCAGCTTCTCCCTGGAGACCTCCTGGGATCTCCGGGATCCCCTCAAATCCTTGGGGATCCTCGACCTCTTCGATCCCGAAACCGCCGACTTCTCCCCGGTCTCAGGTACGGCCGCGTGTCCCCACCCCCCCTCCCCAAAAAAAAAAAAAAAATCCCCCCCCCCAAAAAAAAAGTCGCCCAAAAAAAAAAAAAGTCCCCAAAAAACGGATCCCGACACCCCAAACTTGATCCCCAGGTGAGGAGCACCTGGTGCTGGGCCAGGTCCTGCAAAAAGTTCGGGTGGAGGTGACGGAAAACGGCACCGAGGCGGCCTCGGCTTCAGGTGGGTGACATTTGGGGACGTTCTGGGGACATTTTGGGGACTTTTTTTGGGGACTTTTTTTGGAGACTTTTTTGGGGGTCCCTGCCCCCCCCCCCCCCCCCCCCCATCCCGCAGCTGCCGTGGTTTATTCCCGTATGGCCCCCCTGGAAATTGTCTTGGATCATCCCTTCCTCTTCCTCATCCGGCACCACCCCACAGGTTTGGGGGGATTTGGGGGGGATTTGGGGGGGATTTGGGGGATTTGGGGGGATTTGGGGATTTGGGGATTTGGGGATTTGGGGGGATTTGGGGATTTGGGGGGATTTGGGGAATTTGGGGGATTTGGGAGGATTGGGGGATTTGGGGGGATTTGAGGGGATTTGGGGAGGATTGGGGGATTTGGGGGATTTTGGGGGATTTGGGGGGATTTGGGGAGGATTGGGGGATTTGGGGGGATTTGGGGGATTTGGGGGATTTGGGGGATTTGGGGGATTTGGGGAGGATTGGGGGATTTGGGGGATTTTGGGGGATTTGGGGAGGATTGGGGGATTTGGGGGGATTTGAGGGGATTTGGGGAGGATTGGGGGATTTGGGGGGATTTGAGGGGATTTGGGGAGGATTGGGGGATTTGGGGAATTTGGGGGATTTGGGGAGGATTGGGGGATTTGGGGAGGATTGGGGGATTTGGGGAATTTGGGGGATTTGGGGAGGATTGGGGGATTTGGGGATTTTGGGGGATTTGGGGAGGATTGGGGGATTCGGGGAATTTGGGGGATTTGGGAGGATTGGGGGATTTGGGGGATTTTGGGGGATTTGGGAGATTTGGGGAGATTTGGAGGGATTTGGGGGATTTGGGGAGGTTTGCAGGGATTTGGGGGATTTGGGGAGATTTTGGGGGGTTTTGGGGAGATTTTGTGGATTTGGGAATTGGGGGGATTTGGGGAGATTTGGGGGAGATTTTGGGATTTGGGGAGATTTGGGGAGGTTTTGAGGAGATTTGGGGGGGATTTGGGGAGTTTGAAGAATTTGGAGGGTTTGGGTGGTTTTGGGGGGATTTTGGGGAAATTTGGGGGTGTCTCCCTGACTCCTCTATCCCCCCCCCACACAGGAACCATCCTGTTTGTGGGGCAGGTGACGGAACCCTGAGCGCCCCCACCCCAAAACGGGGTCACCCCAAACTGGGAACGCCCCAAACTGGGGACGCCCCAAACTGGGGGTGCCATGGGGTCTGGGGGAGCTGTAATTTATTGGGGAGAGTTTAATATATCGGGGGTCACACCCCATAACCCGGTCATGGGGTCAGTGTGCGGTCCTGGGGTTTGGGGTCACTCCTGTCCTGGGGTTTGG
>NC_085079.1:801610-838309 GCF_963662255.1 Cinclus cinclus
CCCCCCCCCGTGTCCCCAGTGTCACCTCCCCGCCCCCCTCCCCCCCCAATTAATCCGATTTACCCCGAGGGGGGGGAGGGGATGAGGGGGGGGATGGGATTAGGGCCCCCCCCCGCGCCCCCTCCCCCCGCTGAAGGCCGCTCACGGCAGACGGCGGCTGGGGGCTGCCAGGGGGAGCGCTGCGACCCCCCCGGGACCCCCCCGGCACCCCCAAATCCCCCCGGGACCCCCCCCGAGTCCACCCGGGACCCCCCCGAACCCTCTGGAACCCTCCCGGGACCCCCCAACTCCCCCCCCCCACCTCAGACCCTCCCCCCCCCCCCCCCCGGGAATCTTCGGGACCCCCCCAGGACCCCCCGGCACCTGCGGACAGGTAAGAGACCCCCCCCCCACCCAAACCCCGCCCCCTTCAGGGTAATTAATGGACCCCCCCCATAATTAAAGAACCCCCCAAATTAAGGGATCCCCTAATTAATGGACCCTCCCCATTTAAAGGACCCCCCCCCCCCCCCACAAAATTAAGGGATCCTCTAATTAAGTGACCCCCCCCATGCAATTAAAGCCCCCCCCTAAATTAAGGGATCCTTTAATTAAATGATCCCCTCAATTAAAGCCCCCCCCCAATTATGGGATCCTTTAATTAAGTGACCCCTCCCCCATTTAAAGCCCCCCTCCCCAAATTAAGCAATTCCTCCCCAATTAAGCGACCCCTCCCTAATTAAGGGACTCCCCCAATTAAAGGAACCCTCCAGAATTTTTGGGGTGCCCCCCCCGGGCTCTGGGCTCCATTTTGGGGGGCTTTGGGTGCCCCCCCCCAGAATTTGTGACACCCCCCGCCGATTTTTGGGATCAATTCGGGACTTTTGGGGTGACCCTGCCGGACACCTGGGACCCCCCTGCACACCTGGGACCCCCCCCGCACACCTGAGTTACCTGGGGGGGTTTGGGGTGAACCCCCCCCGCACACCTGATTGGGGGTCCTAGAAGGACATTGGGGTTTCGAGGGTGAGGTGGGACAGGTACAGGTGTGACACAGGTGTGACAGGAACAGGTGTGACACCGGTGTGACAGGTGCAGGTGTGACACAGACATGACACGGGTGTGACACAGGTGCGACAGGTGTGACACAGGCGTGACAGGAACAGGTGTGACAGGAACAGGTGTGACACAGGTGTGACAAAGGTGTGACAGGTGTGATGGGTGCAGTTGTGACACAGGTGTGACAGGAACAGGTGCGACACTCACAGGTGATGTGTGACAGGTGACGTGTGACATGGGACAGGTGTGACACGGGTGGGTGACAGGTACAGGTGTGACATTCACAGGTGATGTGTGACAGGTGACGTGTGACATGTGACAGGTGTGACATGGGTGGGTGACAGGCACAGGTGTGACACAGGACAGGTGACATGGGACAGGTGACATAGCAGGTGTGACAGGTGACATGAGACAGGTGTGACAGGTACAGGTGTGACACTCACAGGTGACATTTGCCGGGTGACATTTGATAAGTGCCACGGCAGGTGTGACATGGGCGGGTGACGTGTGACAGGTGACACGTGACGGGGGACACGCGAGCCGTGACGTGTGTCCCTGGTGCCACGTGCAGGTGACGCACAGGTGACGCGGCTGTCCCCGATCCCGGAATAGCCGGGCGGGATTAGGGCGGGGCCGGCGGGGACAGAGGTGACAGCGGGCCGGGGGGGACACGGGGGGGCACGGACACACGACAGGTGACACACGACAGGTGACACACGACAGGTGACACACGACAGGTGACACCGGGTACAGGTGACACCGGTGCTGGGGATGACACCGGGATGTGACACTGGGAGGTGTTCCAGCTTGGGGTGTCCCCTCCCCAGGTGTGTCCCGTTGTCCCCTCCCCAGGTGTGTCCCCTCCCCAGGTGTGTCCCCTCTCCAGGTGTCCCCCCACCCCCGTCGCTCCCGCACGTGGCCCCGCCCGGGGGGGATGGGATGTGATGTGAGTGGGGGAGGGGCGGGGATTATCCCGGGTTTAACCCCTCCCCCCCCGGGATTACCGGGGCCGCGGGGGATGATGGGAACGGGGGGGGGAGGGGGAGGGGCAGGGCCCGATCATCCCTTCCCTGCCCCTCCCCCCTTCCCGGAAGTGGGAACGCGGCCAGGACCCCCCCACTGACCCCTGAGTGACCCCTGAGTGACCCCTGACCCCTGCCCCCCTCACTGACCGCTCCGTGTCCCCCAGGTGTCCCCCCACGGTGACCATGGTGACATCGCTGGACACCTCCGGCCACCCCCGGGCCTGAGTGACCGCTGGCACAGCCTGGACATGCGGCCCCTTGGGGACAGGGCTGGGGACAGAGGGGACACGGCCCAGGGTGGCACCCGTGGTGGCACTGGGACATCCCGTGGTGGCACTGGGACATCCCGTGGTGGCACTGGGACATCCCGTGGTGGCACTGGGACGTCCCACGGTGACATTTCCCATGGTGGCATCTCCCACGGTGGTGACATCACCTCCCACGGTGACGTTTCCTACAGCGACATCCCCAGCGACGGTGGCACCTCCCGCAGTGACATTTCCCGCGGTGGTGGCACTTTGCACGGTGGCGGCTCCTCCCACGGTGACAACTCCTCCCACAGGGACATTTCCCACGGGGGTGGGACCTCCCGTGGCGTCGTCACCCACGGTGACACCTCCTCTCATGGTGACTCTTCCTCTGGTGGCTTCTGCCGTGGTGACCCCTCCCAAAATGGCGACAACTCCCGTGGTGACATCTCCAATGGTGACATCTCCAACGGCGGTGACATCTCGTGTGGTGACATTTCCCATGGTGGCATCTCCAATGGTGACATCTCCAACGGCGGTGGCATCTCCAGTGGTGGTGGCATCACCAAAAGTGACACATGCCATGGTGGCATCTCCCAGGGTGACATCAGCCACAATGACATTTTCCACGGTGGTGGCACCTCTCATGTTGTGACTGCCCATGGTGGCACTTCCCACGGTGACATCTCCAGCAGTGACATTGGCCACAATGACATTTCTTATGGCAGCGTCACAGCCCGCAGTGACATCTCCAGTGGTGTCACCTCCCGTGGCGATGGCATCTCCCACGGTGGCACCTCCAATGGTGACATCTCCAACAGGGACAGCTCCAAAAGTGACATTTCCCATGAGGGCAACATCTATGGTGGCATCGCCCAAGTTGTCATCTCCTGCAGTGACATCTCCCATGGTGGCACCTACAACAGGGACATCTCTCATGGCAGTGACACCTCCCACGGTGACACCTCCAAAAGTGACTTCTCCAACAGTGACATTTCCACCAGTGACATCTCCAACAGTGATACCTCCCATGATGGTGGCACCTCTCGCAGTGTCACCTCCCACGGTGTCACCTCCCATGATGGTGGCGCCTCCCACGGCGTCACCTCCCACGGTGCCACCTCCCCCGGCAGTGCCACCCCGTCTCCCCCGCTGCTGCTGCTGCTGCTGTCCCACCACCCGCGGTGGCCTGTCCCGCTGTCCCCTGTCCCCCTGCTGCTCCTGCTGCTCTTTGTCCCCTGTCCCCAACCCTCTCTGGCCGCCACCTTCAAGGTGGGCGTGCTGGGTCCCTGGGGCTGCGACTCGGTGCTGGCGCGGGCGCTGCCGGACGTGGCCTCGCGCCTGGCGGTGGCGCGGCTCAACCGCGACGCGGAGCTGACGGCCGGCTACTGGTGGGACGCGGTGGTGCTGTCCGAGGCCTGCGGCACGCCCCAGGCCGTGGCCGGACTGGTCAGCGCCGAGCGTTACGCCAGCGCCATCGTGGGTCCCCTCAACCCCGCGGCCTGCGGAGCCGCCGGGCTCTTGGCCGCGGCCTGGAACAAGCCCTTGGTGTCGTGGGCGTGCGCCGGGGCCGGAGCGGTCACTCTGGTGAACCCGCTGCCCGCTCCGGCCGGCGTCCTGCACGCCGTGCTGCGTTATTTCCGCTGGGCGCACGTGGCCGTGGTGGCCGCGCCGCAGGACCTGTGGGTGGACACCGGGCAGGAGCTGGCGAGGGAGCTGAGGGCCAGGGGGCTGCCGGTCACCGTGGTGGCCACGGCCGGAGAGGACGAGGACGAGGCGGAGAAGGCGCTGAGGAGGGTGCAGAGAGCGGACGGGGTGCGAGGTGAGGGACGGGGAGGGACAGGGGTGGGGACGGATGGATGGGGATGGGGATGGGCAGATGGACGGATGGATGATGGATGGATGATGGATGGATGATGGATGGATGGACGGATGATGGATGGATGATGGATGATGGATGGATGATGGATGGATGATGGATGGATGGATGGATGATGGATGATGGATGGATGATGGATGGATGATGGATGGATGATGGATGATGGATGGATGATGGATGGATGATGGATGGATGGATGGATGATGGATGGATGATGGATGATGGATGGATGATGGATGGATGATGGATGGATGGATGGATGATGGATGATGGATGGATGATGGATGGATGATGGATGATGGATGGATGATGGATGATGGATGGATGATGGATGGATGATGGATGGATGGATGGATGATGGATGGATGATGGATGGATGGATGGATGATGGATGGATGATGGATGGATGGATGGATGATGGATGATGGATGGATGGATGATGGATGATGGATGGATGGATGGATGATGGATGATGGATGGATGGATGATGGATGGATGGATGATGGATGGATGGACGGATGGATGGATGGATGGACGGATGGATGATGGATGGATGGATGGATGATGGATGGATGATGGATGGATGGATGATGGATGATGGATGGATGATGGATGGATGGATGATGGATGGATGGATGGATGATGGATGGATGATGGATGGATGGATGATGGATGGATGGATGGATGATGGATGGATGATGGATGGATGGATGATGGATGGATGGATGGATGATGGATGATGGACGGATGGATGATGGATGGATGGATGATGGATGGATGGATGGATGGATGAACACAAACACAGGTGGACAGATGGAATTGTTGAAGATGGATGGAAGGATGATGAATGGATAATGGATGGATGGATGATGGATGGATGAAGATGGACACAGATGGACAGACGTAACGGACGGACAGATGGAATTGATAAGGATGGATGGATGATGGATGCATGATGGATGGATGATGGATGGATGGACGAATGGACGGATGGATGAACACGGACACAGATGGACAGACGTAACACCCAACGCCCAGCCGTGTCACACGGAGGGCCGCACTCGGGGGGTGCCGCGCCCCCGTCCCCACACGGCCGCCGTGTCCCCCGCGTGTCCCCTGGCAGTGGTGGTGATGTGCATGCACTCCGTGCTCCTGGGCGGCCGGGAGCAGAGGGTTCTCCTGGAGAAGGCCGAGGACCTGGGGATGACGGACGGGACCTTCGTGTTCATCCCGTACGACGCGCTGACCTTCGCGCTGCCCTACCGCCGCGTGCCCTACCCGGTGCTGGCCAACAACACCAAGCTGCGCCTGGCCTACGACGCCGTGCTGACCGTCACCATCGACTCGCCCGACGCCTCCTTCCACGACGCCCTCGAGGAGGCCAAGAAGGCGTACGAGGTCCCCGCCAACCTCGACCCCGCGGAGGTGGGGATGGAGGGAGTCTCCGGGGGGGGGTTGAGGGTGTCTGGAGGGGTTGGGGGTGTCTGGAGGGGGGTGAGGGCATCTCGAGGGGGCTGTGGGGACATTTCAAGAGGGTCGAGGGTGTCTGGAGAGGTTTTGGGGCATCTCAAGGGGTTTGGGGCATCTTCAGGGTATGAGGGCATCTCTGGAGGGTTGGGTAGAGATGGCTGTGGCCACCAACTTAGGATGGAGGTGACCATGGCCAATGGGAGGGCCCCATGGCCATCTTTGTTGACCACGGCCAGTGGAAGATGACTATGGCCATATTGCCTTGACCATGGTCAATGGGAGATAACCATGGCCAACACAAGATGACCATGACCAATGTGAGATGACCATGGCAAATCACAGATAACTGCGGCCATCTTTGTTGACCATGGCCAATGGAAGATGACCATGGCCAATGGAAGATGACCACGGCCAATGGAAAATGACCATGGCCAATGGAAGATGACCATGGCCAATGGAAGATGACCATGGCCATCTCACCTGACCGTGGCCAACAGGAAACGACCGCAGCCAACTCAACACAACCACACCCATCCCCCCATCACTCTGAGCACCCCCCCCCCCCCCCGCCCCGTGTCACCCACCGGTGTCCCCTGACCGCGCCGGGACACCCACCATGTCCCACCTGTCCCCCGCCAGGTCCACCCGCTCTTCTCCACCATCTACAACTCCATCTACTTCCTGGCCACGGCGGTGGAGGCCGCGCGCCGCAGCGGCCGCTGGGTGATGGGCACCAGCGTGGCCGACCACGCCCGCGACTTCCGGCTCGAGGGCTTCTGCCAGACCTTCACCGTGGACGAGGACGGCGACGTCTCGGTGCCCTACGTGGTGCTGGACACGGACGGCAAAGGCCACCACCTGTGGGCGGTGTACGGGCTGGAGCCGGGCACGCGCGGCCTCAGCTACCGCAGCCACAGCCCCCACTGGCCCCACAGCGCCAGCCCGGCCACCGACGCCGGCTGCTGGTTCGACTCCGGAGCCATCTGCAACGGCGGTGAGCGGCCACGGCGTCGCCGCGGGGCCGGGAGGGGAGGGGCGGTGGAGGCGGCGGCCGTGGTGCCGCCGTGGCCGGCTCCGGTGTCACCGCGATGTTGGACAAGCCACGGTCACTCCACGGCCGTGGTGTCACCGCGCAGCTGGACCGGCCGTGGTACCGTCACGGTTGTGGTGCCACCACGGTGCTGGAATGGCCGTGGTGCTGACACCCACGGCTCTGGGTCACCTGTGCTGACACCCATGGCTCTGGGTCACCTGTGGTGACACCCACGGCTCTGTCTCACCTTTGGTGACACCCACGGCTCTGGGTCACCTGTGGTGACACCCATGGCTCTGGGTCACCTGTGGTGACACCCACGGCTCTGGGTCACCTGTGGTGACACCCACGGCTCTATCTCACCTGTGGTGACACCCACGGCTCTGGGTCACCTGTGGTGACACCCACGGCTCTGTCTCACCTATGGTGACACTCATGGCTCTGGGTCACCTGTGGTGACACCCACGGCTCTGGGTCACCTGTAGTGACACCCATGGCTCTATCTCACCTATGGTGACACTCATGGCTCTGGGTCACCCGTGGCCACCACGTCCCTGGACCAGCCGTGGTCATGGATGGACCCACCCGATGGTGACCCAGCCACGGGCCCAGCTTGGACACGGACTGCTCATGGTCCTGCTCCTGCCGCACTTGGTGTCTGAGTGTCCGAGTGTCCCTGTGTCCAGGTGTCCCTGTGTCCAGGTGTCCGAGTGTCACTGAGGTGTCTGGGCAGTCGGGTGGCCCCAGGCTGTGTCCATCTGGCCCTCTGTCCATCCATCCATGGCCACCCACAGGTGACCTCCAGTGCCATGGTCACTGGGTGACATCTGTTCCCTGGGTGACCACATCGCTCTGGCCCCTGAATGTGGTGACCACATTCACTCCTGCACCCCTCTGGTCACCCCCGGTCACTCCTGGTCACCCCCGATCATTCCTGGTCACCCCTGGTCACTCCTGGTCACCCCCGATCACTCCTGGTCACCCCCGGTCACTCCTGGTCACCCCTGGTCACTCCTGGTCACCCCCGATCACTCCTGGTCACCCCCGATCACTCCTGGTCACCCCCGGTCACTCCTGGTCACCCCTGGTCACTCCTGGTCACCCCCAGTCCCTCCTGGTCACCCCCGGTCACTCCTGGTCCCTCCTGGTCACTCCTGGTCACCCCCGGTCACTCCTGTTCCCTCCTGGTCCCTCCTGGTCACTCCTGGTCACTCCCGTGGTCTCTCTGCAGGGATGGATGCCGGGTTTGTCTTCCTCATGTTCCTCCTCATCGCTGCCCTCATCGCGGCCGGCGCCGCCCTCGCCTGCCACATCAGGTGGGTGGCCCAGGTGGCCCTGGTGGCCCTGGTGGCAGCTCAGTGGCCCTGGTGACCCCTGTGTCCCCTCAGCAGCTCCGTGTCCCTGCCCAGGGTGGCCCCAGGGACGGCTCGGTGTCCCCGTTCTGGAGTGTTCCTGCTGTCCCCAGTGTCCCCAGTGTTCCCCAATGTCCCCGCTGTCCCCGGTGTCACCCTGCTGTCCCTGCTGTCCCCATTGCCACCTCCCTGTCCCCGTTGTCACCTCCCTGTCCCCGCAGGCGCCGCATTCAGCAGGCGCAGCTCATGAAGGGCCCCAACAAAATCATCCTGACCATGGAGGACCTGACCTTCATCAACACCCACAGCAGCAAACAGGTGACACGGGGACAGTGGGGACAACGGGGGGACAGCGGGGACAGCGGGGGGGGAAAACAGGGAGACAGCAGCAGGATGTCCGGGGGACATCGGGGGGGGCCACGTCAGCATGGCCTGAGGTGTCCCCAGTGGGTGACATGTCCCCAGGGCCAGGGACAACCTGGCGGGACCCTGTGGGTGACACGTCCCCATGGCTGCTGTGACACTGTGGTGACGCGTCCCCAAGGGGTGACGCATCCCTGTGATTGGCGTGACCTGTCCCACTGGGTGACATCCCCCATGTCCCCATGGGTGACGTGTCCCCGAGGCTGCTGTGACACTGGTGACACGGTGCCAACACGTGACGCGTCCCCACGGTGGGACCGCACGGATGAAGTGTCCCCGTAAGTGCCACATCCCAGTGGGTGACGTCCCCCATGTCCCCAGGGCTGGTGGGACCCCGTGGTGACGTGTCCCCATGAGTGATGTGTCCCCATGGTGGGACTGCAAGGCCTGGTGGTGCCACGCCCCTGTGGGTGTCACCTGCGTCCCCAGGTGTGACCTGTCCCAGTTGGTGACATCCTCCGTGTCCCCATGGCAGCTGTGACCCCGTGGTGACACCTCACTGTGGGTGACACCCCGGTGTCCCCGTGTGTGACCTGTCCCCGTGGGTCACATCCCAGTGTCCCCGTAGGTGACACCCTGGTGTCCCCACGGCTGGCGTGACCCCACGTGTGACCTGTCCCTGTCGGTGACACCCCGGAGTCCCCGTGTGTGACCTGTCCCCCGTGGGTGACCCCCGGTGTCACCGCCCCTCCCCCGCAGGTGGACAGCAGCCACGCCAGCCTGACCGGCCAGAGCGGGGGTGACACCAAGAGTGTCCGCAGCGCCACCCCCGGCCCGGACACCACCAACGTGGGCGTGGCCGAGGTGAGACCCTCCCCCCCCCCCGTCCCCTCCCCCCGCGTGCCACCCGCCCCTCCCCCACCCTTCCCGGCCACCCCTCCCTCTCCCCTCGCTTCCCCTCCCCCCTCCCCACCTGCGGGGGCGACAAGGCGAGGCCACCTCCGGAGGGACCCCGGTGTCCCCAATTTGGGGACCCCGGCCCCGCCCCCCTGAGCTATGATTGACAGCTGATCCTGGCCCAGGGCAATGATTGACAGCTGATCCCGCCCCCGGGCAATGATTGATAGTTGATCCCCGCCCCGGGCGATGATTGACAGCTGATCCCACCCCCGGGTGATGATTGACAGCTGATCCCGCCCCTGGGCAGTGATTGACAGCTAGGCCCCGCCCCCGGGCGATGATTGACAGCTGCTTTCCCGCAGGATAACGCGAAGGGCAGCAGCAACCTCCCCCTGCTCCTGCTCTTGTTTAACCAGCAGGGCCTTGTCGCCTCCGTGCAGGTAAGTCCTGGAGCCAAAATCCCCCCGAGCCACCCCAAAATCTGACCCTCTGCTCACCCCTCTCCCCCGCGTGCGGCACCCCTGGATTTAATTGGGGTCACGGTTTAATTGTGGGGAAATTCGGGTGGGATCTGAGGGGGTTTCGGGTCTTGGTGGGGTGTCACTGTGGTTGGAGTGTCCCCAGATGTCCCCAGGTGTGGTTTTTGGGGTGGCTGAGGTGTCAGCCCTTCCCGTGGCCCTCCCCCACAGGGTGACTGGGTGTGGCTGAAGAAGATCCCGGGTGACCAGCACACGGAGGTGAAACCGGCCACCAAGCTGGCCTTCTGCAAGGTGAGGTCATGGGGACACGGGGGGGAGTGGGGACACTGAGGGGTCATGGGGACATCGTTGGGTCCTGCTGGGACAATCCTGGACCATGGGAGGCCATGGGGGTCAAGGCCAGGTCATGGGGAATCAATGCTGGGCCCAATCCCACCTGTCCCACCTGTCCCACCTGTCCATGTCCCCATGACCCTCCCTGTCCCTGTGTTCCATCCCCATGTCCCCTCCCTGTCCCCTTGTCCTTGTCCCCGGGTCCCCATTCCCATATCCCCATATCCCTGTCCCCACGTCTGTCCACGTCCCCATGTCCATGTCCCCACGTCCCCACGTCCCCACGTCCCCACGTCCCCACGTCTGTCCACGTCCCCACGTCCCCGTGTCCCCTCAGCTGCGGGACCTGCGCCACGAGAACGTGAACCTGCTCCTGGGCTTCTTCCACGACTGCGGCATCTTCGCCATCGTGTCGGAGCACTGCTCGCGCGGGAGCCTCGAGGACCTGCTGCGCAACGAGGACATGAAGCTCGACTGGATGTTCAAATCCTCCCTGCTCATCGACCTCATCAAGGTGGCCACGGGGCCGCCTCGCCGGTCCGCTGGCGGTCGTGGGGGTGGCAGTCGTGGGAGCGGCCATGGGAGTGGGGGCATGGGACATTGAGTGTTGACCACGACGCCGTTGACCACGATGTTGTTGACCGCGACGGTGATTGTTGACCGCGGAGACGGCCGACCGTGGTGATGGTCGAACGCGGCGCTGTCGACCACGACGCCGACGGCTGACCGCGGCGACGCCCACGCCGGCGCTGACCGCTCGCCGTCCCCGCAGGGCGTGCGGTACCTGCACCACCGCGACGTCGTCCACGGGCGCCTCAAGTCCCGGAACTGCGTGGTGGACGGGCGCTTCGTGCTCAAGGTCACCGACCACGGCTACAACCAACTGCTGGAGGCCCAGCGGGTGCCGGCCCTGCCCCCGCAGCCGCACGGTGAGGGCGGGGCTGGGGGCGTGGCCTCGTGGGCGTGGCCTCGTGGGCGTGGCCTCGTGGGCGTGGCCCCAGGAATCAATGTGGGTTATGGCCAATGGGTCAGGGCTGATGGGAAGGGGCGTGGTCTGGGATGGGTGTGTCCTGTGGAAAGGGGCTTGGCTTTTGATTTAGGGGTGTGGCCTGTGGAAAGGGGAGTGGTTTTGTTTTGGGGTGTGGCCTTTTTGTTTAGGGGTGTGGTTTTTTGTTTAGGGATGTGGTTTTTGTTTTGGGGTGTGGTTTTTGGTTTGGGGTGTGGCCCATAGGAACAGATGTGACACTGAGGGGCGGGATTTACAGTGGGGGTGTGGCCTGGAGGATGTAGGCGGTGCTTCACAGCATGGGGGTGGAGCTTGGGGAAATGGGCGTGGCCACAAAAGACCCCACCCAGTTAAGGCGGGGTCTTGTTGGAGAGCCCTCACATGGGCGTGGCCTCTCTGTGGGCGTGGCCTCTCTGTGGGCGTGGCCTATCCAGTGCTCTCCCCTCCCCGGACGGTGGCCACGGATGAAGGGGATGTGGCTTGTGCAAAATGGGCGTGGCCTATCAGTGACACACCCCCACGTGGGCGTGGCTTAAACTGAGCACATTCTGCCCGTATTTGGGGCGTGGCCACACCCTCAAGCGGCCTGCCATTGGCTCCTGGGTCGGGTTGGGCGTGGTCTATCGGGGTGGGCGTGTCCGAGTCTGGCCCCGCCCCCCAGAGCGGCTGTGGACGGCGCCGGAGCTGCTGCGGGACGAGGCCCTGGAGCGGCGCGGGTCCTTCCGGGGGGACGTGTACAGCATCGGGATCATCATGCAGGAGGTGATCTGCAGGAGCCCCCCGTACTGCATGCTGGGGCTGCCCCCCGAAGGTCAGCACCCCAAACCTGACCCCAAAACCCACAGCAAAACTCGACCCCAAAACTGACTCCAAAAACGAGTTCCAAAAACCCCCCCAGAACCCCCGAGGGTCTACGGCAGGACGGGGCTGGCACCTGAAGGTGCGCAACCCAAAATCGACCCCGAAAGCCGGCCCAAAACCAAACAAAACTGACCCCAAAACTGACCCAACTTGCCCCAAACAGACCCAAACCTGCCCCAAACCGATCCAACCTGACCCAAACCAACTCAAACTGCCCCAAGCTGTCCTGAACCGACCCAAACTGCCCCAAACTGCCCCAAACTGCCCCAAACCGACCCAAACTTACCCAAAGTGCCCCAAACCGACCCAAACCTGCCCCAAACTGCCCCAAACCTGCCCCGAACTGCCCCAAACCTGACCCAAACTGCCCCAAACCAAACCAACCTGACCCAAACCAACTCAAACTGCCCCAAACCGACCCAAACCTGCCCCAAACCGATCCAACCTGACCCAAACCAACTCAAACTGCCCCAAACCGACCCAAACCTGCCCCAAACCGATCCAACCTGACCCAAAGTGACCCAAACCCCCCAGAGATCATCGAGAAGGTTCAGCGCCCTCCCCCCCTGTGCCGCCCCGCGGTCTCGGCCGACCAGGCCCCGCTCGAGTGCATCCACCTGATGAAGGAGTGCTGGAGTGAGCAACCCGAGAAGAGACCGACCATCGACCAGGTGTTTGACCAGGTGAGACAGACACACCTGGGACAGGTGAGACTCGTATAGGACCAGTATGGGATGGTGGGACCAGTATGGGATAGTGGGACCAATACGGGATTGGTGTGGGGTTGTGGGAGCAGCCCAAGAACAGACCGACCATTGACCAGGTGAGACACACCTGGGGCAGGTGAGAGAGGCACACCTGGGGACATCTGTGGGGTTTCAGTGGGGTTCTATGGGATGCTGTTGGATTCCGTGAGGTTCCGTGGGGTTCTATCGGATCCCGTGGGATTCTACGGGGCCTCCACTGGGTTGTATTGGATTCCGTGGGGCTCCATGGGATCCTGTGGGGTTCTGTGGGGTCTCCACGGGGTGCCGTGGGTCTGACCCCACTTGTGGGTCAGTTCAAGGGCATCAACAAGGGCCGCAAGACCAACATCATCGACTCGATGCTGCGCATGCTGGAGCAGTACAGCAGCAACCTGGAGGACCTGATCCGCGAGAGGACCGAGGAGCTGGAGATCGAGAAGCAGAAAACCGACAAACTCCTGACCCAGATGCTGCCGCCGTGGGTCCCATGGGGGGCTGGGGGGGCTGGGTGTCACCCCATGGGTCCCGCACGGAGCTTTGGGGTGGAGGGGTCTTCAGATGTTGAGGCCTGAGCTATGGGGCAGGAGGGGACAACGGGGTGAGTTATGGGGCAGGAGGGGAAAATGGGGGTCACCAGGAGGAGTTTGGGGTCATTCCTGACCCACTGACCCCACAATGACCCATGGGTCAGGAAAAGGTCAAGGTGGCCACTGTGGACCTTGACCAACTGAATCCACCCAGACCTAAGGGTCAGCAGATGGCCAAAGTGACCACTGGAGACCCTTGTGGTCAACCATGACCACACCCACTCATCCCTACAGGTCACCAGAAACTCCCAGTGGCCACATTGGCCACTCTCTGAGCACCAAGACCCCCTGGACATTCTGGTTGACCCCTCACTGACCATCACTGACCCTCACTGACCCCCAATGACCATCACTGAACCCCACTGACCATCACTGACCATCACTGACCCCCAATGACCACCACTGACCATCACTGACCATCACTGACCACCACTGACCCCCAATGACCATCACTGACCATCACTGACCCCCAATGACCCTCACTGACCCCCAATGACCATCACTGACCACCACTGACCATCACTGACCCTCATTGACCATCACTGACCATCACTGACCACCACTGACCCCCAATGACCATCACTGACCACCACTGACCCCCAATGACCATCACTGACCATCACTGACCCCCAATGACCCTCACTGACCCCCAATGACCATCACTGACCACCACTGACCATCACTGACCCTCATTGACCATCACTGACCATCACTGACCACCACTGACCCCCAATGACCATCACTGACCACCACTGACCCCCAATGACCATCACTGACCATCACTGGCCCTCAGGTCAGTGGCCGAGGCTCTGAAGATGGGGACGCCGGTGGAGCCCGAGTACTTTGAGGAGGTGACGCTCTACTTCAGTGACATCGTGGGCTTCACCACCATCTCGGCCATGAGCGAGCCCATCGAGGTGGTCGACCTCCTCAACGACCTCTACACCCTCTTCGACGCCATCATCGGCTCCCACGACGTCTACAAGGTGACCACGGTGGCTGCGGCCACGGGGTGGTCACTCAGCCATGGGTGGTCACTTCACGATGGGCGTTGGGGTCAGTGGTGGCTACAAGGTGGTGGCCGTGGTCCAAGTGGCTCCATGGCCATGGTCAAGGTGGCCCCATGGTGGTCCAAGCCATGGTCTCACCTGGACTTTGACCACCAAGAAGGGCTGTGACCACCAAATGAAGATTCCTGGTGGTCCCTATGGTCTTTGATGGTCAAGGTGACCCCATGGCCACGGCCAAAATGACCCCAAGTACCTGCTGAAGGTGGCCACGTGGTAGTCCAAGCCACCACGGTCCTGCCTTTGGCCACCAAGAAAGGACGTGGCCACCACACGAAGGTCACCTGCAGTTCCCAAGGCCCTGGGCGTGTCCGCACCTGACCCACCCCCTCCCGGCCAGGTGGAGACCATCGGCGATGCCTACATGGTGGCCTCGGGGTTGCCCAAGCGCAACGGCAACCGGCACGCCGGCGAGATCGCCAACATGTCCCTGGACATCCTGAGCTCCGTGGGCACCTTCAAGATGCGCCACATGCCCGAGGTGCCCGTGCGCATCCGCATCGGGCTGCACTCAGGTACGGCCCCGCCCCGCGCCCCATTGGCCGGACACGCCCCGGACACGCCCCCCGGATTGTCCCCACCTGTTGGTCAAGCGTTGGGTGATGGCCAGTGGCCAACGGGTCACCTTGGGTGGTTTGGACTTGGCCACGCCCTTGGATGAACCCATTGGTCACACCCTGACAGGCCACGCCCATCTGGTGGCCGCTCAGTGATCACGCCCCTACTTGGCCACGCCCAATTTGTTGCTCTTGTCCAATGGTCAATGTGGTCATGATTGATTTGGGAGAATCCCCTTATAGGACATGCCCCCAAAGACCACGCCCACTCTCATTTGCCACACCCATATATGGCCACACCCATATATGGCCACACCCATGTCGTGTCCATTCAATAGCCACGCCCTTTCTTGGCTGCAACCAATTCAATGCTCTTGGCCAATGCTCAACGTCATCGTAACCCGTTGGCCCCATTTCGGCCACTCCCCTTCTAGGACATGCCCCAAAGACCACACCCACTCAAACCACACCCATATATAGCCACACCCTCATTGACCACACCCACAGTGACTACAGCCATCTATGACCACACCCTAATGAGCCACACCCATCCACGGCCACACCAAACTCCTTGGTCAACCCTCAATACTCATCACCTGTTGACCCCACCCCATTTGTGACCCCACCCCTTCGTGACACTGCCCCCTGATGTGACCCCACCCATTTGTGGCCCCGCCCCCAGGTCCGTGCGTGGCCGGCGTGGTGGGGCTGACCATGCCGCGGTACTGCCTGTTCGGGGACACCGTCAACACCGCGTCACGCATGGAGTCCACCGGGCTGCGTGAGTGACACCGACAGCGCGGGGACACCGCCGGGGACACGGGGGAACGCAGGAACGCGGTGGGGACAGGGACACAGGGACGCATCCACGGCCTGCTTTGGGTTTTCCGGGGTGGCTTTTGGATTTTTTTGGGGTCTCTGATTCGTTTCCCCCCCCCCCCCCCCCCCCCCAGCCTATCGCATCCACGTGAACCAGCGCAGGGCCCTGGGGAGGGGCTGGGGGGATTTGTGGGGTCGGGGTCAGTCTGTGGGTGTTGGGGCTGGTCCCTGCTGGTTTTTGGGGTGGTTTTTTTGGGGATTTTTTGGGGGTTTCTGATCCTTTCCCCCCTCCAGCCTATCGCATCCACGTGAACCAGCGCACCGTCGCCATCCTGCTCTCGCTGCAGGAAGGGTTCAAGGTCGACATCCGCGGCAAGACCGAGCTCAAGGTGAGCCCCCAGCGGCCCCAGGTCACCCCAAAAACACCTGAGAGACCCCAAATCATCCGAAAAAACACCTGAGAAACCTCAAAAACAGCTCAAAAACACCTGAGAAGCCCTAAAATATAAAAACAAACTGCCTGAGGAACCCCAAAACACCCCAAAAACACCTGAGAAACCCCAAACACACCCCAGAACACCCAGAGAAACCCCAAACAGCCCAAAACACCCCAAAAATCACCTCAAAACTCTCAAACACAGCCCAGAGCCCCCCGAACACACCCCAGAACACCCTGAAAAATCCCAAAACACCCCCAAAAGCCACAACCACTCCCCCAGCCGCACAACTGACCCCACACCTGACCCCATAACAGGGGAAGGGAGTGGAGGACTCCTATTGGCTGTGCCCCATACCTGACCCCATACCCCATACCTGACCCCACACCTGACCCCATAACAGGGGAAGGGAGTGGAGGACTCCTATTGGCTGTGCCCCATACCTGACCCCATACCTGACCCCATACCCCATACCTGACCCCATACCTGACCCCATAACAGGGGAAGGGAGTGGAGGACACCTATTGGCTCGTGGGGCGCGAGGGCTTCACCAAACCCATCCCCACCCCCCCTGACCTCCTGCCGGGGTGAGTGCGGGGCTGTGGGGTCGGGGGGGGGGGGCAGTTATTGGGGGTGGGGCAGATGTGGGTCACAGGGTCCCCTGTGGGGCTCCCTGGGAATTTGGGGGAGGGTCCCTGAATGTTGGGGGAGGGGGAGTGAGGAGGAATTGGGATTTGGGGAAAATCCCTGAGGGGTCCCAGGGAATTTGGGGGGGGCCTTTGGGGACACTGGGACCTGGGGGAAGGGGGAGGCACCTGAGCCCTGATCCAGGGGAGCAATGACGGGGTGGAGACCCCCCAAAAACCCCCCCCAAAAACCCCCAAATCCCCCAAAATCCCACAGTGCGAGCAACCACGGGATCAGCCTGGACGAGATCCCGGCCGAGCGCCGGCGGAAGCTGGAGAAGGCGCGGCCGGGCCAGGTGCTGAAATAGCCCCGCCCAGCAGGTGAGTCAGGACACGCCCACCGGGATAAACCATGCCCACATCTGAGGCCACACCCACCAGGGATAAACCCCACCCAATAAGACCCACCCTTCAGGTGAGGCCACACCCTCTACATTAAACCCTGCCCCAAAAAGCCCCGCCCACAAGGTGATTTAGGCCATGCCCACTGGGAATAAACCCCACCCCCTATCCAGCCCCACCCCCCCAGATGAGGCCACACCCACACAGGAAGATCACACCCCTCAGGTGAGCCCTGCCCCCAGATGAGTCACAGCCCACGCCCACAACTGTTCACACCCACCCCCTTCCCCTCCCCCGCTCATTTGCATCTCATTATTCCCACAGCCGCAGGCGGCCCCGCCCCGTCCCTGAGGGGCGGAGCCGGTGCTGATTGGTCGCCGAGGGACCCTGCCCTGGTGACGTCACAGCAGGCGGAGCCTGGGCACGACAAAAGGGATGTGGGGGCGGGGCTTGGCCCAGAAAGACGCATGGCTTGGTCCCGAGGCGGGGTTCCCAGCAGCCAATAGGATCTCGACTCTCACAAAGGGGCGGAGCCCTCAGGGGATGTTTGTCCAATCAGAGCCCAAGGTGGCCATCTTGGATCCCCAGCACCAGCCAATGGCAGTGCAGTTCTGCTCTTAAAGGGCCAGCGCACATGGTTGGGGTTCTCGTTTTTCCCGGTTTTTTTTCCTTGTTTTTTCCCAGATTTTCCCCCAATCCTTAGGCTCCGCCCCTTTCCCTCTGCCCCTCCCCCATTCCCGTAGCTCTCCCTCCCCCCTCCCCCCCCCCCCCCCCCCCCAAAATAAATGTGATCCCAATGATTTTGGTAGGAAAAAAACCCAGATTTTGGTTCAAAAGGGGGACGGCCGACGCCATCTTAGGGGTTTGGGGGTGTGGCCATGGCAGCCATCTTGGGGGTGTGGCCATGGCAGCCATCTTGGGGACATGGGCATGGTCATGGCTGCCACGTTGGGGTGGTGTAATGGCAGTCATTTTGGGGTCAGGCCATGGCGGCCATCTTGGGCGTGTGGCCATGGCAGCCATTTTACAGGCAGGCTCAAACCAAGCATGATCACGGTGGCCATTTTGGGGTGGGGTCACAGCAGCCATGTTGTGGGCGTGGTCACAGCAGCCATTTTGAGGGAGGGGTCACACCGTCCACTTCAGGCACCTGCAAGGGGGGGGGTGGGGGGGGGGGGCGCGAGGGAAAGGTTGGGGGGGCAGCAAGGTGGGACCCCCTGCCCCCCAAACCCAGGATGCCAGAACCTGACCCACAGGTGAGCCAGGTGTGTCCCCAGTCCCAGGTAACCCATTCCCATGGGGATTTTTCCCATTTTCCCCAGGTTTGTTCCCCATTTTTCTGGTTTATCCATACCTGGTGTCCTGGTGGGTGCCCAGGCAGCGGGTGCAGCAGTACCTGGCCCCACAGGTAACACAGGTGTACCCCGAGGGGAAGCCACACACTGCACAGAAGTGGCGCTGGGGCAGCCGGGACGGGGCGGCCCCGGCCGAGACGTAATTGGGGCCCTCGGCCGCACTCAGGTTCTGGGAATTTGGGAATTTGGGAAATGGGGCTGGCACAAATCCAGACCCAAATCCAGAATTCAGATCCAAACCCAGCCCCAAATCCAAAATTCAGATTCAAACCCAGACCCAAATCCAACTCAAAATGCAAAATTCAGTCCAAAATCCAAATTTCAGATCCAAAATGAGACCCAAAATCTAAAATTCAGCTTCAAATTCACCCCAAAATCCAGAATTCAGATCCCAATCCAAGCCAAAATCCAGCTCAAAATGCAAAATTCAGTCCAAAAGCCAAAATTCAGCACCAAACCCAGATCCAAAATCTAAAATTCAGATCCAAACCCCAATCCAGAATTCAGATCCAAAATCAGACCCACATCCAGAATTTGGTTCCAAATCCAACCCAAAATTCAAAATCAGAACAAAACCCAGACCCAAATCCAGAATTCAGATCTAAAATCAGACCCAAATCCAGCCCCAAAATCCAAGATCGAGTCAAAAATCCCAAATCCAGCCCTGAAACCCCAAACCCAAATCCCCCAGATTTCCCCACCTGCTCCTCCAGCAGTGCCTGGAAGTTCTTGCGGAAGCGCAGCTTGAAGTGATCACCCCGAGTTTTCTTCTTTTTCTTTCCTGAGGACCCCCAAAATCACCCCAAAATTGATGCCCCCTGCCCTGGGACCCCCAAAATCACCCCCAAACTGATCCCCTGTGCTGGGACCCCCAAATCCCCATTTCCAGCTCCCCAATCCCCCCAAATCCCCAGCACTGCTTGTGCTGGTGCCACTGAAGTGTGGGAGGCTCTGAGACCCCCCCCCAGGACCCCTGCAATCCCCCCCAGGATCCCCCAAATCCCAATTCCTGAGGCCCAAAACCCCTAAATCCCCCCAGAACCCCCCAGATCCTAATTCCTGAGCCCCAAATCCCCCCCAGGACCCCGGTACCAGTCTTGGTGGTGTCACTGAAGTGCGGGAGGGTCTGAGACCCCACCCCCAGGACCCCCCAAATCCCCCCAGAACTCCACCAAATCTCCCCCCAGAATCCCACAAATCACAATTCCCTGTAACCCCCTACCCTTGAGATCCCCCCCAAATCCCCATTCCTGGTTCCTCAGGCTCCCCAAGACCCCCCCAAATCCCCCAGAACCCCCCAAATCCCCATTCCTGAGACCCAGAACCTCCCCCAAATCCCCATTCCCTGTACCCCAGAACCCCCCAAATCCCCCCCAGATCCCGGTACCGGTCTCGGCGGTGTCACTGAAGTGCGGCAGTCTCTGAGCCCCCCAGAACCCCCCCAAATCCCCCCCAGATCCCGGTACCGGTCTCGGCGGTGTCACTGAAGTGCGGCAGTCTCTTCCCGGGCCGGGGCAGCCCCGCCTGGGGATCATCCCCAAAGTTATCGTTCTCCAGCGCCTCCAGCTGCCGGTGCAGCCGCCGCTGCCGCGTGGCCCCGTCCAGGACCCTCCGGGGAGCCCCCTCGGGCACGCGGGCTGGGCCGGGGGCCGAGGGAGGTCAGGGGTTATCCCCAAAAACAAGGATAGCCCCAAAAAAACGAGAATTTCCCCCCCCCCCCACAAAAAAACGGGAATCCCCAAAAATCCTGGCCCCGTCCAAGGGGGATGCTCAGGGGACACGGGCTGAGGAAAGGGGTGGGGAGACCCCCAGCGAACCCCAACAATCACGATCCCCCTCCCAGGACCCCCAAACCAGCACCGGGAGGCCCCCAAAGGGGCACCGGGATCCTTCAGAAAAGATCCCGGGATTCCCGAACCGGCACCGGGACCCCTCAGAAATCCCTGGGAGACCCAGAACCGACCCCGGGATCCCCGAACCTCCACCGGCACCCCTCAGAACCCCCTGAACCGGCACCGGGACCCCTCAGAAAAGATCCCGGGATTCCCGAACCGGCAGCGGGACCCTCCAAACCCACGGGGCCGGGCCCCCCCTCACCCGACGTTTTCTTCTCTCCCATCATGAGGCGACTTCCGGTCAGCCGCTCTTCACTTCCGCCCTCCCCGACGCCACTTCCACTCCCGCCCCATCCCACTTCCGCCCTCACACTCTGCCGCCATCTTGAGCGCGGCGCACGCCCCCTCCCCTTTCCCTTTCGCCGCCATATTGAGAGTGGCGCTCCCCTCACAGAGCCCCGCCTCTTTTTTTACTCCGGGCAACGTGGCATCCCGCCCTGGCCCCGCCCCTTGATTCTGATTAGTGGAGGGGGCGGAGCTGCGGGCGGGGATTGGCTGAGGCGCGAAGGGAGGCCACCCCCCCCAACCTCAGCCCCGCCCCTCCGCGCCATGGCCGCCCTCACGGTGCCGCTGCTGCTCCTGTTGCTGGGGAGCGGCACCGGGACCCCCCAAAACTGCCCCAAAAACCCCCAAACCTGCCCCAAAGCCTCACCCGGGACAGACCCCGAGATTCTCCAAAGCTGCCCCGAAAATTCCCCCGGGAACCTCGGAATCAGCTCCGTGACAGACCCCGGGGATGGTGAGCGGGGGGAGGGGGCGTGGGGGGAGTGGTCAGGGGGCGTCTGGGAGGGGTCACTGGGGTCACTGGGATGGGTCAGTGGTCACTGGGAGGGGCCAGTGGTCACTGGGAGGGGGTCAGTGGTCACTGGGTCCGTTCAGTGGTCACTGGGATGGATCAGTGGTCACTGGGAGGGGTCAGTGGTCACTGGGAGGGGTCAGTGGTCACTGGGTCACTTCAGTGGTCACTGGGATGGGTCAGTGGTCACTGGGAGGGGTCAGTGGTCACTGGGTCACTTCAGTGGTCACTGGGTCACTTCAGTGGTCACTGGGATGGGTCAGTGGTCACTGGGTCAGTTCAGTGGTCACTGGGATGGGTCAGTGGTCACTGGGAGGGGTCAGTGGTCACTGGGTCACTTCAGTGGTCACTGGGTCAGTTCAGTGGTCACTGGGATGGGTCAGTGGTCACTGGGAGGGGTCAGTGGTCACTGGGTCACTTCAGTGGTCACTGGGTCAGTTCAGTGGTCACTGGGATGGGTCAGTGGTCACTGGGTCAGTTCAGTGGTCACTGGGTCAGTTCAGTGGTCACTGGGATGGGTCAGTGGTCACTGGGAGGGGGTCAGTGGTCACTGGGTCAGTTCAGTGGTCACTGGGATGGGTCAGTGGTCACTGGGAGGGGTCAGTGGTCACTGGGTCCGTTCAGTGGTCACTGGGTCAGTTCAGTGGTCACTGGGATGGGTCAGTGGTCACTGGGAGGGGTCAGTGGTCACTGGGTCCGTTCAGTGGTCACTGGGATGGATCAGTGGTCACTGGGAGGGGTCAGTGGTCACTGGGTCAGTTCAGTGGTCACTGGGATGGGTCAGTGGTCACTGGGAGGGGTCAGTGGTCACTGGGTCAGTTCAGTGGTCACTGGGATGGGTCAGTGGTCACTGGGATGGGTCAGTGGTCACTGGGTCAGTTCAGTGGCCCCAGGGGGTCCCAGCCATGTCCCCTCCCCCCAGAGCAGCTCCTGGTGCTGACGGTGGCCACCGAAGCCACGGATGGCTACCAGAGGTTCCTGCGCTCGGCCCAGACCTTCAACTACAGCGTCCAGGTGGGGGAGGGGACCAGGGCATGGGGGAGGGGCTGAGGGGGCGACCCTGCTTGTTCATTTCCCTTTTTATTCCCCATTTTTAGGATTTTTTTCCCGTTTAATTTTACATTTTCCATATTTTCCAGTGATTTCCAATTTTGTTTGATTTTCCTTTTTTCGGTGTTCTCTTTTCTCACCTCCCCCTTTTCCTCCCGTTTCCCCTCTTTGCTCTCCTGCTCTCACCCCCCTTTTTCCCATTTCTTTTTCCCTGGTTTTCCCTCACTCTCCCCCCTTCTCCCATTTCTCCCATTCCCCCCCCCCCCCCCCATTTTTCCCATTTCCCCCTATTATTCCCCATTTTCCCCCCATACCCTCATTTTTTCCCATTTCCCCCCACATTCCCCCATTCTCCCGTTTTCCTAATTTCTTCCCCTTTTTTTCTCCATTTCCCCCTGTTTTTCCTCGTCCCTCCATTTCCTCCTCATTCCCCTCCACTTTTCCCATTTTTCTAATTTCCCCCCTCTTTTTCCTTTTTCTTTCTCATATTTCCTCCGTTTTCCCCTCTTTTCCCCCATTTCCCCATTTTTCCCATTTCCCCTGCTTTTTTCCCTGGTTTTTTCCCTGTTTTTTCCCATTTTCCTGTTTCTCCCCATTCCCCCCCCCCTTTATCCAATTCCTGCCCCCATTTTTCCCATTCTCTCCTGGTTTTCCCCCATTTTCCTCTGTTTTTGCTGATCACCCATGTATTTCAGATATTCTGCTGGCTTTTTCCATTTTTCACTTTTTTTGGCTTTTCCCCATTTTCCTGCCATTTTTCCCCTTTTCTGCTGTTTTTCCTGTTTTTCCCATTTCCCCCACTCCCCCTTGTTCCCTCCATTTTTCCCTATTTTCCCTGGTTTTCTCATATTTTTTTCTCTTTCCTCCCTATTTTTCCCATTCCCCCCATTTTCCCCATCCTTTCCCATTTTACTGCCATTTTCCCCATTCTTTTCTGTTTTTCTGCCATTTTTTCCTGTTCTTTCCCATTTTCCTTTCATTTTTCCCCATTTTTTCCAGTTTTACTGATGTTTTCCCATTATTTTTCCCATCCTGTTCCCGTTATTTTTCTCAGTGTTATTTCCCCGTTCTTTCTCAGTTATTTTTCCTCCTTATTGTTTCTCTGGTGTTATTCTCTCATTTTTTCCTCCTTATTTTCTCATTAATTCTCAGTGTTGTTTTGTCTTGGTATTTTTTTTTCTGGGTGTTACTTCCAGGTGTCACTCCCAGGTGTTATTTGCTGTTTTGTAGTTCCTGTTTTCCATTTCCTGTTTTTCATTTCCTGTTTCCTGTTTCCTGTTTCCCATTTCCTGTTTCCTGTCCCCAGACGCTGGGCCTGAGCCGATCCTGGCATGGGGGGGATGTGGTGTGCAGTCCCGGGGGGGGGAAATCCCCATTGTTCTATTTCCTGTTTATAATTTCCGGTTTCCGTTTTCCCAATTTCCGGTTCCCGTTTACAATTTCCGGTTCCTGTTTTCAATTTCCGGATTCCAATTGCTATTTCCGCTTTCTCATTTCCGGTTCCTGTTTCCGCTTTCTCACTTCCGGTTCCCGTTTCCGGTTTTCAATTTCCTGTTCCCATTTCCGGTTTCCAATTTCCGGTTCCTATTTCCTGTTTGCTGTCCCCAGACGCTGGGCCTGGGCCGATCCTGGCGCGGGGGGGACGTGGCGCGCAGCCCCGGGGGGGGACAGAAGGTGCGATGGCTGCGGGGGGCGCTGGCCCCTCTGCGGGGGAGGGGCGGCCTCGTCCTGCTCTTTGTCGACAGGTGAGGGGGGCTGGGGGGATTTTGGGGGTGTTTTGGAGCGGTTTTGGGGTGATTTTTGGGTTGGGTTCTGGGCTATTTTGGGGCGCTCTGGGTTGAGTTTGGCTGATTTTTGATAATTTTGGCTGATTTTAGTTGGTTTTTGCTGATTTTTGGAGAGATTTTGGGCTGATTTTTGGGCTGCTTTTGGCTGATTTTAGCTGCTTTCCCACCCAGCTATGACGTGGTGTTCACGGGGATGATTTTAGCTGATTTTTGGGCTGATTTTTGGGCTGATTTTGTCTGATTTTGGTTCATTTCCCCCTAGCTGTGATGTGGTGTTCACAGGGATGATTTTAGCTGATTTTTAGGCTGATTTTGGGCTGATTTTTGGGCTGATTTTGGTGTGATTTTGTCCGATTTTGGTTCATTTTCCCCCAGCTACGACGCTGTGCTCGCGGGGCTGATTTTGACTGATTTCTTCTCTGTTTTTTGGGCTGATTTTGCCCAATTTTGGTTCATTTCCCCCCCACCTATGATGTGGTGTTCACGAGGATGATTTTAGCTGATTCTGGTGTGATTTTTTTAGGCTGATTTTGGGCTGATTTTAACTGATTTTTGGGCTGATTTTGTCCGATTTTGGTTCATTTCCCCCCAGCTACGACGTGGTGTTCGCGGGGGGCCCCCAGGAGCTCCTGGCCAAGTTCCGGGCCTCGGGGGCCGGGGTCCTGTTTGCCGCCGAGGGTTTCTGCTGGCCCCAGGAGGGGCTGGCCCCGCTCTACCCGCCCTGCCCCCCCGGGGGGAAACCCTTCCTCAACTCCGGGGGTACGGGGGGGGTTCTGGGGGGCAATTTGGGGGGATTTGGGGGAGGCTTGGGGGGTCCTGGGGGCAATTTGGGGGAATTTAGGGGTCCTGGGGGGCAATTTGGGGGGATTTGGGGGAGGTTTGGGGGGCAATTTGGGGTGATTTGGGGGTCCTGGGGGGATTTGGGGGAGGTTTGGGGGGTCCTGGGGGGAATTTAGGGGTCCTGGGGGGAATTTTGGGGGATTTGGGGGAGGTTTGTAGGGATCTGGGGGGATCCTGGGGGGAATTGGGGGAAGTTTGGGGGGGTTCTGGGGGGGATTTTGGGGATCCTTGAGCGGATTTTGGAGAGGTTTGGGGGGATTTTAGGGATTCTTGGAGGGGGTTGGGGGAGGTCTGGAGTGTCCTGAGAGGATTTTGGGGGTCCTGGGGGGTTGTTGGTGGGTTTGGGGTGTCCTGGGGGTGATTGTGGGGGTCCTGGGGGGGATTTGGGGGATGTTTGGGGGGTCCTGGGGGGGATTTGGGGGTCCTGGGGGGAATTTGAGGGGGTTTGGGGGAGGTTTGGGGGATCCTGCGGGGCAATTTGGGGGAATTTAAGGGTCTTGGGAGGCAATTTGGGGGGATTTGGGGGAGGTTTAGGTGGTCCTGGGGGAGGATTTGGCTTTTTGGGGTGTCTGGGGGATGTTTTTGGGGTGATTCAGGTGGATTTTGGGGTGCTCAGGGTTCGTGGGGTTCGCCCCGGCCCTGTGGGCTCTGGTGGAGCGTTGGAGATTCAGGGACGACGACGACGATCAATTGTTCTACACCCACCTGTACCTGAACTCTGAGCTCAGGGTGAGCCCCAAAATCACCCAAATTCACCCCAAAATCATCGATGGTTCTACACCCACCTGTACCTGAACTCTGAGCTCAGGGTGAGCCCCAAAATCACCCAAATTCACCCCAAAATCATCGATGGTTCTACACCCACCTGTACCTGAACTCTGAGCTCAGGGTGAGCCCCAAAATCACCCAAATTCACCCCAAAATCATCGATGGTTCTACACACACCTGTACCTGAACTCTGAGCTCAGGGTGAGCCCTGAAATCACCCAAATTCACCCCAAAATCATCGATGGTTCTACACCCACCTGTACCTGAACTCTGAGCTCAGGGTGAGCCCCGAAATCACCCTAAAATCCCCACAAAACCGCCCCAAAAATCACCACCAAAACCCTCCAAAATCACCTGGAAACCATCCCAAGAAATCCCCCAAAACCGCCCCCAAAAACCCCAAAAACCTCCCCAAAACCGCACAAAAATCCCCCCAAAATCCCCCAAATCCCCCCCAAATCCCCCCAAAATCCCCTTCTCTCCCCACCTGCATCCTGAGCTCAGAGAGTTTTGGGGGACCCCTCCCTGAACCCCCAAAATTTTCAACCCCCCCCTCACCCCTGTCCCTTTTTTCTCCCCTCAACCCCCCCCCAGGGACCCCCAAAATCTCTCTTTCTCCCCCCAAAAATATCACTTCATTCCCCTGAGGGACCCCCAAAAATCCTCTCTGAGCCCTCCAGGCCCCTCCCAAAACCCCTCCCAATTTTTGGGGTCCCCCCCTGACCCCCCCTGGTTTTGCCCCCCCCTCCAGGAGGAGCTGGGGCTGGCCCTGGACCACCACTCCCAAATCTTCCAGAACCTCAACGGTGCCCTGGGTGAGCCTGGGGGGATTTGGGGGGTCCTGGGGGGATTTGGGGGTCCTGGGGGGATTTGGGGGAAAAAAACTGGGTGGGTTTTTGGGGTCCCTGACCCCGTTTTTCGTGCCCCTGACCTCGTTTTTGGGGTCACTGACCCCGTTTTTGGTGCCCCTGACTCCGTTTTTGGGGTCCCTGACCTCTTTTTTGGGGTCCCTGACCCCGTTTTTGGGGTTCCCCCAGACGAGGTCACGATTCGCTTCGAGCCGGGCGGGAACCGAGTGAGGAACGAGATCAGCGGGCCTGGCCCGTGGTGATCCATGGGAACGGCCCCACAAAGGTACCAAAAAAACCCCAAATTCACCCCAAATCCTCCCCCCCAAAAAAACCCCACGTCCTCCTCAAAATCCACCCCAAAAAATCCCCCAAAAAATCCCCCAAAGTCCATCCCAAACCCCACCCCCAAACCCCAAAAAATCCCCCACAACCCACCCCAAAAACACCTAAAACACCCCAAAATCTACCCCAAAAAAGTCACCCAAAATCCACCCAAAAAACACCTCAAGTCCCCCCCAAATCTACCCCAAAAACCCTGAAATCCTCCCCAAATTCTGCCCCTGGAATTCGGGATTCCCCAGGTGGGTTTGGGGTCCCTGGGGGTGTCCCCAAAATGTCCCCAGGTGTCCCCAAAATGTCCCCAGATGTTCCAAAACGTCCCCAAATGTTCCCAAAATTTCCCCCAAATGTCCCAAAAATGTCCCCAGATTTCCCCAAAAATGTCCTCAGATGTCCCCAAAATCCCCTCAGGTGGTCCCGAACTCTGGGCAGTAACAGCCCTGGATGGGTTTTTGGGGTGGAATTGGGGGATTTTGGGGTCCCTGGGGGTGTCCCCGATATTTGGGATATCCCCAAATGTCCCCAAAATTCCCCAAACTGCCCCCAGGTGGCCCTGAACTCTCTGGGCAATTACGTGCCCCGGGGGTGGAGCCCGGGGGGCTGCGGGGACTGCGAGAGGGACCTGAGACCCCTGGGGGGGACCCCGGTAATGAATGGGGGGGGGGGGGGGGTCCTGGGGGGGGTTGGGGACATTTTAGGGGGATTTTGGGAGGATTTTGGGGGGTCCTGGGTGGGTCTGGGGGGGGTCCATGGGGGAGTTTGGGGCGGAATTCTGGGGGATCCAGGCTGGGTTTGGGAGGATTTGGGGGAGTATTTGGGGGATTTTGGGGTTTTGGGGGATTTTTGGGGAGGACTGGGGAGGATTCTGGGGGGGCTGTGAAGGAATTTGGGTGGATTTGGGTATTTTTCGGGGTCACTTTCTGATTTTTGAGGTTGATTTGGGAGGTTTTGGGGGGTGGATTTAGGTATTATTTTTGGGGTCACTCTGTGATTTTTGGGGTCCCCCTGACCCCATTTCCCCCCCCCCAGGCTGAGGCCCTGCCCTGGGTCCTCATTGGGGTTTTTGTGACCGAGCCCACCCCGTTCCTGCCCCAATTCCTGCAGCGCCTGCGGGGCCTGAGCTACCCCCGGGAGAGGCTGGGGCTGTTCCTGCACAACGCCGTGAGTGGGACCCCAAAATATCCCAAATTCACCCCAAAAACATCCCCAAAACATCCCCAAAAATATCCCCGAAATACCCTGAAAATCACCTTAAAATATCCCCAAAATCAACCCTGAAGTACCCTGAATTCACCCCAAAATCACCCCAAAAAATATCCCCAAAATACCCTAAAATGACCCCAAAATCATCCCCAAAATACCCTGGATTCACCCCAAAATATCCTCTAAATCACCCTACAATAACCCCTGAAAATACCCTGGATTCACCCCAAAATCACCCCAGAATCATCCCAAAATCACCCCAAAATCACAGAAATCACCCAAAATCACCCCAAAATCACCCTAAAAATCACAGAAATCCCCCAAAATCTCTCCAAATCTCCCCAAAATCCCCTGAATCACCCAAATCTCCCCAGGAATTCTCCCCAAATCCCCCAAACCACCAAAGTTCACCCCAAAATCGCCCGAAAACCCCAGCTGGTCCCGTTAATGACCCCGTTATTAATAACCCCGCTATTAATTAAGAATTGTTAATGTCCCCCCCAGGTCCCCGGGCACTGTCCCCGTTAATTAATGACTGCATTATTAATTAAGCACTCATTATTAATGCCCTCAGGTCCCTGGGCACTGTCCCCATTATTAATGGCTCCATTAATAATTATTAATTATTAATTATTACTAATTGCTGTCCCCAGGTCCCCGGACACTCCCCCCAGCTCGAGGCTCTCTGGCCCCTCCTCCAGCGCCGCTTTAGCTCCGCCCACCGAGAGGGGGAGGGGCTGGGGGGAGGGGAGGCGAGAGACCTGGGCATGTACGGGGGGGGGGGAGGGGAAAGGGGGGAGGGGAAAGGGGGGAGGGGCCGGAGAAGGGGGGGGGTCACAGGGAGTGGGGGAGGGGCAAAGGGGCTGTGGGGGGAGGGGCAGGGTCAGCTCCCTGTTTGGGGGGGGTCACTGATGGGATTGGGGGATCAGTTCCGGTTTGGATCAGTTCCGGTTTGGGGTCAGTTCCGGTTTGGGTCAGTTCCGGTTCGGGGTCAGTTCCGGTTTGGGGTCAGTTCCGGTTTGGGGTCAGTTCCGGTTTGGGTCAGTTCCGGTTCGGGGTCAGTTCCGGTTTGGGGTCAGTTCCGGTTCGGGTCAGTTCCGGTTTGGGTCAGTTCCGGTTTGGGGTCAGTTCCGGTTTTGGTCAGTTCCGGTTCGGGTCAGTTCCGGTTTGGGTCAGTTCCGGTTTGGGTCAGTTCCGGTTTGGGGTCAGTTCCGGTTCGGGTCAGTTCCGTTTCGGGGTCAGTTCCGGTTCGGGTCAGTTCCGGTTCGGGTCAGTTCCGTTTCGGGGTCAGTTCCGGTTCGGGTCAGTTCCGGTTTGGGTCAGTTCCGGTTTGGGGTCAGTTCCGGTTTTGGTCAGTTCCGGTTTGGGGTCAGTTCCGGTTTGGGTCAGTTCCGGTTTGGGTCAGTTCCGGTTTGGGGTCAGTTCCGGTTCGGGTCAGTTCCGTTTTGGGGTCAGTTCCGGTTTGGGTCAGTTCCGTTTCGGGGTCAGTTCCGGTTCGGGGTCAGTTCCGGTTCGGGGTCAGTTCCGGTTCGGGGTCAGTTCCGGTTTGGGTCAGTTCCGGTTCGGGTCAGTTCCGGTTTGGGTCAGTTCCGGTTCGGGGTCAGTTCCGGTTCGGGGTCCCTGATGTCCGTTCTGGGGCCAGGTCTCTGTGCCGCCGGGACCCGCGCTGTGACCATTACCTGAGCCTGGACGCTGACGTGACCCTGAGTGACCCCGGGGTGCTGCGGTCACTGCTGGAGCAGAACCGGTACGGAGTGACCTGAATGACCCCGAGTGACCCTGAGTGACCCATGAGTGACCCCTGAGTGACCCTGAGTGACCACAGGTGACCAGCAGTGACCGCTGTCCCAGGCAGGTGCTGGCCCCGCTCCTGACCCGTCCCGGTCACCTCTGGTCCAACTTCTGGGGGGCTCTGGGCCCCGACGGCTTCTACGCCCGAGCACCTGATTACCTGGAGATCGTACAGGGACAGCGCAGGTGACACCTGGGGACACCTGGGACACACCTGGGACACCTGGGGACACCTGGGACACACTTGGGGACACACCTGGGGACACCTAGGACACACCTGGGGGATGCCTGGGGACACTGGGGGACACTTGGGACATCTGGGGGGACACCTGCGCACAGCTGGGAGGAGCAGGGACACACCTGGGGGTGCTGGGCCACCTGGGGAGAGCTGGGGATGCCGGGGGTTGGACACACCTGGGGGACACCTGAGACATGTGGGAGAATACCTGGGGACAGTTGGGGACACACCCCCAGTGCATCAGAGGGTGCGGCCTTGGCCTGTAGTGGGTGGGTGGGGCTTGTGTGGGTGTGTCCCTGCCCTCACCTGTCTGTGGGCGTGGCCAGGGGCGTATGGAACGTGCCCTACATCAGCCACGCCTACCTGGTGGGCGGGGCTGCACTGCGGGGGCCGCTGGGGGAGGGGCCGGTGTTTGACCACGCCCATCTGGACCCCGACATGGCGTTCTGTGCCCGGGCACGCGAGAAGGTGAGAGCCCCAAAATCACCCCAAAATCATCCCAAAATCACCAAAAAATCATCCCTAAATCACACCCAAAATCACCCCCAAAAAATCACAAAAATCATCCCAAAGTCGCCCCAGAATAATCCCCAAAAATCGCCCCAAAATCACCTGCGGAACCCCAAAACCTCCCCAAATTCACCCAAAGTCAACCCCAAAAATCACCTGGGGTGAATTTTGGGGTGAACTTGTGGGATTTTGGAAATGGATTTTGAGGTGAATTTGGGGGATTTTGGGATGGATTTTGAGGTGAATTTGGGGGATTTTGGGGATGGATTTTGGGGTGAATTTTGGGGGATTTTGAGATGGATTTTGAGGTGCATTTGGGGGATTTTGTGAATGGATTTTGGGGTGCATTTGGGGGATTTTGGGATGGATTTTGGGGTGAATTTGGGGAATTTGGGGATGGATTATTGAGGTGAATTTGGGGGATTTTTGGGGATGGATTTTGGGGTGAATTTGGGGGATTTTGGGATGGATTATTGATGTGAATTTGGGGGATTTTGGGGATGGATTTTGGGGTGAATTTGGGGGATTTTGGGATGGATTATTGATGTGGATTTGGGGGATTTTGGGGATGGATTTTGGGGTGAATTTGGGGGATTTTGGGATGGATTTTGGGGTGAATTTTGGGGGATTTTGGGGTGGATTTTGGGGTGAATTTGGGGGATTTCGGGATGGATTATTGAGGTGAATTTGGGGGATTTTTGGGGATGGATTTTGGGGTGAATTTGGGGGATTTCGGGATGGATTATTGAGGTGAATTTGGGGGATTTTTGGGGATGGATTTTGGGGTGAATTTGGGGATTTTGGGATGGATTTTGGGGTGAATTTGGGGGATTTCTGTGCCAGGGGCTGTTCCTCCACGTCACAAACCGGCGCCACTTCGGCCACCTCGTGGTGACCAACGGCTACAACGGCACCGGGCGGCGGCACCCGGAGCTCTGGGAGAGGCTGAGGAACCCCTGGGTTAGTACAGACCAGTATAAACCAGTAAAAACCAGTATAGACCAGTACAGACCAGTACAGACCAGTACAGACCAGTACAGACCAGTACAGGGCACTGAGACCCCGACAGCACCCGGAGTTCTGGGAGAGGCTGAGGAACCCCTGGGTCTGTTATGGACCAGTATAAACCAGTAGAGACCAGTATAAATCAATATAGACCAGTATAGACCAGTACAGACCAGTACAAACCAGTATAGACTGGGGCAAACCGCTAACCCACAGGACAGCCCTGTTAGCTCCCAATATCCCCAGTAACCCCTCCCAGTGCTCCCAGTCCCTCCCAGTGCTCCCAGTAACCCCTCCCAGTGCTCCCAGTCCGTCCCAGTGCTCCCAGTAACGGCCATTCCCACAGGAGTGGGACCAGCAGTACCTGCACCCGAACTACAGCCGCGTTCTCCAGGAGCACCTGTTCCAGCAGGTACCAAAAATATCCAAAAAAACCCAAAAATCACCCCAAAAATCACCCCAAAAAACCCCCAAAATTCCCAAAAATCCCCCCAGATCTCACCTGTTCCAGCAGGTACCAAAAACACCCAAAAATCACCCCAAAAAGCCCCCAGAATTCCCAAAAATCCCCCCAGATCTCACCTGTTCCAGCAGGTACCAAAAATACCCAAAAAAACCCAAAAATCACCCCAAAAATCACCCCAAAAAACCCCCAGAATTCCCAAAAATCCCCCCAGATCTCACCTGTTCCAGCAGGTACCAAAAACACCCAAAAATCACCCAAAAAACCCCCAGAATTCCCAAAAATCCCCCCAGGTCTCACCTGTTCCAGCAGGTGCCCCCAAATCCCTGGCACCCCAAATTTTGGGATGTCCCCGGCGCTTTTTTGGTCCCCGATGAGTTTTGGGATTCCCGGGGGAATTTTTGGGGTCTCCCCCGATGTTTTCGGGGTCGTTTTCCCACAGCCGTGTCTGGGTTGGATTTTGGGGTCCCCAGGTGGATTTTGGGGTCCTTAGGTTGGGTTTTTGGGATTCCCTGATGGGTTTTGGGATTCCCGGGTCAATTTTCGGGGTGCTTCGGTGGATTTTGGGGTTCCCAGGTTGGGTTTGGGCTTTTCCTGGCTCAGATTTTGGGGTTCTTGGCTCGGTTCATGCAATTCCCAGCTCGGTTTTTGGGGGCTTTTGGGGTTCCTGAATGGATTTTTAGGGTTCCCAGGTGGGTTTTTGGGGTGATTCGGTGAATTTTGGGGTTCCCGGATCAGTTTTTGGGGTTCCCTGGCTCTTTTTTTGGGGGGGAAGTTTGGAGTTCCTGGGACGGTTTTTGGGGATCCGTGATGGATTTTTGGGGTTCCCAGGTTGTATTTTGAGGTTCCTGGTTTAGTTTTTGGGGTGTTCCAGTAGATTTTGGGGTTCTGGGTTCAGATTTTGGGGTTTTGGGTTCAGTTTTTGGGGTTCCTGGGTGGATTTTTGGGGTGAATTTCCCCGTTTTCCTGCCCAGCCGTGTCCCGACGTGTTCCTGTTCCCGCTGTTCTCGGAGCGGTTTTGGGGTGGATTTTGGGGGGGATTTTGGGGTTTTTGGGGTTCTGGGTTCAGTTTTTGGGGTGTTCCAGTGGATTTTGGGGTTCCTGGGTGGATTTTTGGGGTGAATTTCCCCGTTTTCCTGCCCAGCCGTGTCCCGACGTGTTCCAGTTCCCGCTGTTCTCGGAGCAGTTCGCGCGGGAGCTGCGGGAGGAGGCGGAGCTTCGAGGGGGATGGGCGGAGCACCACGAGGTGGGCGGGGCCACAAAAATGAGGGGAGGTGGGACCCCAAAATTTGGGGTTGGGGCTCCGGATACTGGATTGGGGATTCGGGAATTGGAGCTCTCGTCCTGGTGGGCGGAGTCAGTCCCAGGTGTGTCCCTCACCTGTCCCAGGTGTAGCCCAGGTCTCTCAGGTGTGTCCCTCACCTGTCCCAGGTGTAGCCCAGGTCTCTCAGGTGTGTCCCTCACCTGTCCCAGGTGTAGCCCAGGTCTCTCAGGTGTGTCCCTCACCTGTCCCAGGTGTAGCCCGGGTCTCTCGGGTGTGTCCCTCACCTGTCCCAGGTGTAGCCCGGGTCTCTCGGGTGTGTCCCTCACCTGTCCCAGGTGTACCGCGTGTCTCTCAGGTGTGTCCCTCACCTGTCCCAGGTGCTCTCGTGGGCGGTTCCCCTCTCGGCCCTGCAGTTGGATCCCGTCCTGCAGGGGGCGCTGCGCCAGCTCCTCCCCCCCATCGCCCGGCGCCTCTTCCCGGGATACGCCCCCAAGGTGGGCGGAGCCTGGGAAAGGGGTGGGGCTCAGGGAAGGGGAGGGGCCTGGGAGAAGGTGGGGTGGGGAAGGGGAGGAGCTTTATGGAAAGGGGTGTGGTTTAGAGAAAAGGGTGGGGTCCTAAAGGGCGGGGCCTGGGCAAAGGAAGTGACTTCAGCAAGGGGTGGGGACGGAGGGGGAGGAGCCTGAGGGATGAGGAATGGGTGGGGTCTGCACAAGGGGGCGTGGCCTGAGGAATGACAGTGGGTTCAGAAAGGGGCGTGGCTTAGAGGAGGCGTGGTCATCTGGAAATGGGTGGAGCCTGGTTAAATGGGTGGGGGCGGGGCTTGGGGAGAAGGGTGGGGTGCACAAAGGGGAGGGGTCTCAGAGGGGCGGGGCCCGGGTGTGGCGGGAATGCAATAAATGAGCTGGGGGGAGAGGGCGGGGCTTGGATGAAAGAGGCGGTGCCTGAGGGGGTGGGGCCTGGTTAAAGGCGTGGTGGGTGTTCAGAAAGGGGCGTGGCCTGGGATGGGGTGGGGCTTTGAAAGGGTGGAGCTTTAGAGGGGGAGGGTTGTCAAAAAGGGGCGGGGTTTATAAAGGGAGGGGTTTATAAAGGAGGAGTCTCAGAGGAGGCGGGGCCTCAACTTGTGTGAATGGGGGGAGGGGCCTGGGGAAATGAAATGGGCGGGGCTTGGGGTACACGTGGGTATATAGGCATGGGTTCAATGGGCGTGGCCTGTGAAGTGGGAGGAGGAACTAAGTGGTGTGTCTGGGTGGGTGTGGCTCTGTGGGCGTGTCCTCGGCCACGCCCACTCACCCCTGCCCCACCCCAGGGCCGGACCGTACTGAGCTCCGTGGTTCGTTATGACCCCGCCCCTTCCGGCCACGCCCACTCTGACCCCGCCCCCTCAGCCCCACCCCGGCCCTCGGCCACGATCAGCCTGAGCGTGAGCCTGAGCCCCGCCCAGGTACCGGACTGGGAGCACTGGGAGGGAACTGGGGGAGAGTGGGAGGGGATTGGGGGAGATTGGGAAGGACTGGGAGGAGATTGGGAGAGCACGGGTGGGATACTGGGATGGACTGGGGATACTGGGAGGGACTGGGAGGGGACTGGGAGGGGATTGGATGGGACTGGGGGGCACTGGGAAGGACTGGGGGATACTGGGGTGAACTGGTGGTTACTGCGATGAGCTGGGGGTCACTGGGATGAACTGGGAATCACTGGGATGAACTGGGTGTCACTGGGCTGGGTCACTGGAACAACTTGGCAGTCACTGATCTGAACCGGTCCGAACTGGTCCGAACTGGTCCGTACCGGTTCCGCAGGGCGGGGGCTGGCGCTTCCCCAGGTACGAGTGCGGGGTCCCCGCGCCCCCCCCGGGCTGGGCCCTGCTGCACCCCGGGCGTCTGACACACCTGGCACAAGGTGTGCCCCCCTCGGGGAGCGCCCGCTACGGGCTGGCACTGCTGATGGACCCGTGATGGAGCCAAACTGGGAACACTGGGAGCACTGGGGACACTGGGGACATGACAGACACCGCTACGGGCTGGCACTGCTGATGGACCCGTGATGGAGCCAAACTGGGAACACTGGGAGCACTGGGGACACTGGGGACATCACAGACACCGCTATGGGCTGGCACTGCTCCAGGACCCCTGATGGAGCCAAACTGGGAGTACTGGGAACACTGGGAGTATTGGGAACGCTGAGAGTACTGGAAGTGCTGGGAGTACTGGGAACACTGGGAGCACTGGGAGCACTGGGGGCACTGGGAGCACTGGGGACACTGGGGGCACTGGGAGCACTGGGGGCATTGGGGGCACTGGGAGCACTGGGGACACTGGGGGCACTGGGAGCACTGGGGCACTGGGGACACTGGGGGCACTGGGAGCACTGGGGGCACTGGGAGCACTGGGGGCACTGGGAGCACTGGGAGCACTGGGGGCACTGGGGGCACTGGGAGCACTGGGGGCACTGGGAGCACTGGGGGCACTGGGGGCACTGGGAGCACTGGGGGCACTGGGGGCACTGGGGGCACTGGGGGCACTGGGAGCACTGGGAGCACTGGGGGCACTGGGGGCACTGGGAGCACTAGGGGCACTGGGGGCACTGGGGCACTGGGAGCACTGGGAGCACTGGGGGCACTGGGGGCACTGGGAGCACTGGAGCACTGGGGGCACTGGGAGCACTGGGGGCACTGGGAGCACTGGGAGCACTGGGAGCACTGGGGCACTGGGGGCACTGGGAGCACTGGGGGCACTGGGGGCACTGGGGGCACTGGGAGCACTGGGAGCACTGGGGGCACTGGGGGCACTGGGAGCACTGGGGGCACTGGGAGCACTGGGAGCACTGGGGACCTGGCCCTGCTGGTGACCCCCCCCCCAAAGCGGTGACACCGGGGACACCCCTGGGACATCAGGGGGACCCTCCCCGGATTTTGGGGACCCCGGTGACGTCACGGGGTCGCTGGGGTGGGGGAGGGGCGGTTGGGGACCCCTCCCCTCCCCCCCCCCCCCCAAAAAATAAAATCTCGGGGTTTCCTCCCCGATAGAATGACGTCATTGCTTTGGCTGGGTGTGACGTCATTGCTTTGGCTGGGTGTGACGTCACTCCGCTGCTCATGGGTGGGGGGGGGGGGGGGATTGGGAACGCGCGTCCTGATTGGTGGAGGCTGCTGGTGACCCCGCCCCCCTCCTGGGGTGACCCCAAAATGTCCCCAACCCGCCCCCCCCAAAAAATCGTGAAGAAACAAAACGAAACAAAAATTTCCATTAAAATTCACCCCAAAACCCCCCCCCAAAAAAAAACCCCCCAAAACCCCCCCCCCCGAAAAAAATCCATT
>NC_085079.1:838509-859330 GCF_963662255.1 Cinclus cinclus
AGTGCTCCCAGTGCTCCCAGTGCTCCCAGTAACCCCAGTTTGTCTCTCCCCAGCGTCCCCTGGGTCACTTTCCCAGTGCTCCAGTGCTCCCAGTGCTCCCAGTAACCCCAGTTTGTCTCTCCCCAGCGTCCCCTGGGTCACTTTCCCAGTGCTCCCAGTGCTCCCAGTGCTCCCAGTAACCCCAGTTTGTCTCTCCCCAGCGTCCCCTGGGTCACTTTCCCAGTGCTCCCAGTGCTCCCAGTGCTCCCAGTAACCCCAGTTTGTCTCTCCCCAGCGTCCCCTGGGTCACTTTCCCGGTGCTCCCAGTGCTCCCAGTGCTCCCAGTGCTCCCAGTAACCCCAGTTTGTCTCTCCCCAGCGTCCCCTGGGTCACTTTCCCAGTGCTCCCAGTGCTCCCAGTGCTCCCAGTAACCCCAGTTTGTCTCTCCCCAGCGTCCCCTGGGTCACTTTCCCAGTGCTCCCAGTGCTCCCAGTGCTCCCAGTAACCCCAGTTTGTCTCTCCCCAGCGTCCCCTGGGTCACTTTCCCAGTGCTCCCAGTGCTCCCAGTAACCCCAGTTTGTCTCTCCCCAGCGTCCCCTGGGTCACTTTCCCAGTGCTCCCAGTGCTCCCAGTGCTCCCAGTAACCCCAGTTTGTCTCTCCCCAGCGTCCCCTGGGTCACTTTCCCAGTGCTCCCAGTGCTCCCAGTGCTCCCAGTGCTCCCAGTAACCCCAGTTTGTCTCTCCCCAGCGTCCCCTGGGTCACTTTCCCAGTGCTCCCAGTACTCCCAGTGCTCCCAGTAACCCCAGTTTGTCTCTCCCCAGCGTCCCCTGGGTCACTTTCCCAGTGCTCCCAGTGCTCCCAGTGCTCCCAGTAAGCCCAGTTTGTCTCTCCCCAGCGTCCCCTGGGTCACTTTCCCGACCGTCACTTCACCGAGGCTCAGCCCCGGTTCCTGATCCGGCGTTTCCGGCGCCGCCTGCGCCGAATCTCGCGCCAGATCCGGGCCAGGAACGCGGGGCTGGAGCGGCCGTACCCGTACCTGGACCCGGCCAACATCGAGAACAGCGTGGCCATCTGAGACATCCCAGAATATCCCAAAATGTCCCGAAATAAACGTCCCAAAAATATCCCAAAATTAACATCGCAAAATGTCCCGAAATATCCCGAAATAAACATCCCGAAATGTCCCAAAAATATCCCAAAATAAACATCCCAAAATGTCCCGAAATGTCCCGAAATAAACATCCCGAAATAAACATCCCAAAATGTCCCGAAATATCCCAAAAATATCCCAAAATAAACATCCCAAAATGTCCCAAAATGTCCCGAAATATCCCAAAAATGTCCCAAAATAAACATCCCAAAATGTCCCGAAATATCCCGAAATAAACATCCCAAAATGTCCCGAAATGTCCCAAAAATATCCCAAAATAAACATCCCAAAATGTCCCGAAATGTCCCAAAATAAACATCCCGAAATAAACATCCCAAAATGTCCCGAAATATCCCAAAAATATCCCAAAATAAACATCCCAAAATGTCCCAAAATGTCCCGAAATATCCAAAAATGTCCCAAAATAAACATCCCAAAATGTCCCAAAATAAACATCCCGAAATAAACATCCCAAAATGTCCCGAAATATCCCAAAATAAACATCCCAAAATTTCCCAAAATGTCCCGAAATGTCCCAAAAATATCCCAAAATAAACATCCCGAAATATCCCAGAATATCCCGAAATATCCCAAAATAAACATCCCAAAATATCCCAGAATATCCCGAAATATTCCAAAATATCCCAAAATAAACTTCCCAAAATAAACATCCCAAAATAAACACCCCAAAATGTCCCAAAATGTCCCGAAATATCCCAAAATAAACATCCCAGAATATCCCAAAATGTCCCAAACTAAACGTCCCAAAATGTCCCAAAATGTCCCAAAATAAACATCCCAAAATGTCCCAAAATGTCCCGAAATATCCCAAAATAAACATCCCAAAATTTCCCAAAATGTCCCGAAATATCCCAAAATAAACATCCCAAAATGTCCCCAAATTTCCCCAAGGTGAAGAACAGCGTGGCCATCTGAGGGCATGGCCCCAGTATCGTACTGGTCTATACTGGGAGCTGTTACTGGTCTATACTGGTGTGTTACTGGTCTATACTGGGAGCTGTTACTGTTGTGTGAGCTGTTACTGGTGTGTACTGGGAGCCATGACTGGTGTGTACTGGTGTGTACTGGTGTGTACTGGGAGCTCTTACTGGTCTGTACTCATGTGTTACTGGTCTATACTGGGCGCTGTTACTGGTCTCTACTGGTGTGTTACTGGTGTGTACTGGGTTCTGTTACTGGTCTTTACTGGTGTACACTGGTGTCAATAAAGGTGTCAATGGAGCCGCGTCTGTGTGGGGGGAAGGGTACTGGTCCATACTGGTCTATACTGGGCAGAGGTGGGACACACCCAGTGAAGGAACTGGGATAGACCCGGGACTGGACTGGGGCACTGGGATGGAACTGGGATTATACTGGGATGAACTGGGATGGAACTGGGATGGAATGGGGTACCGGAATGGAGCTGGGATGGAACTGGGGTGAACTGGGATGGAACTGGGATGATACTGGAGTGAACTGGGATGGAACTGGGGATACTGGGATGGAACTGGGGGTACTGGGATGGAACTGGGGGTACTGGGATGGAACTGGGGTAGTGTCCAACCCCAGTGGTGCAACTGGGATAAACTGGGATTAACTGGGAGGGGACTGGGGTGGGGCCCATCTTCAGTGGGTGAACTGGGTTGGAACTGGGACGGAACTGGGATAGAACTGGGATGGGGGTTGGGCCCACTGGGATGAGCTGGGATTTAACTGGGGTGAACTGGGATGGAACTGGGGTGGGGCTGAGCCCCAGTGGGTGAACTGGAATGGAACTGGGATGAACTGGAATGCAACTGGGGTGGGGCACAGCCCCAGTGTTGTAACTGGGATAAACTGGGAGGAAACTGGGGTGGGGCTGAGCCCCAGTGGGTGAACTGGGATGGAACTGGGGTGAAACTGGGGTTAACTGGGGATGGAACTGGGGGAAAACTGTGGTTAAATGGGATGGAACTGGGAGGAACTGGGAGAGAACTGGGGTTAACTGGGATGGAATTGGGGTTAACTGGGATGGAACTGGGGTCAGGCCCAGCCCCGGTGGCGCAACTGGGATGAACTGGGGCGTTACTGGGATGAACTGGGGCGTTACTGGTGTGGGGGCGGCTGAGGCCGGCAGGGCTGGAACTGGTCTGACTGGGCCCAGTGGGGGAACTGGGAGGGAACTGGGGTTAACTGGGACAGCCCCAACATTCCTGGGGGCAAGGAGTGCCCGGACCGGCCGGGGGGACTGGGAGAGACTGGGAGGGGACTGGGAGGGGACTGGGAGAGACTGGGAGGGGACTGGGAGGGACTGGGAGGGGATTGGGGGAAACTGGGCGGGATTAGAGCAGAACCGTGCGGGAACTGGGAGGAACTGGGAGGGGACTGGGCCGGACTGGGAGCACTGGGAGCGCTGGGGCAGCACCTGAGGGACTCCGGCAGCACCGAGAGACCCCGAGGACCCCGCGGGACCCCCAGGGACGGGAGACCCCCCCCCAAAAAAAACCCCAAAAAACCCCCGGGACCCCCAGGGACCCCCCCCCCAAAAAACCCCCAGGTGACCCCGGGTGGCCCCCAGGTGACCCCCAAACCCCCCAGGTGACCCCCAGGTGAACCCCAACTCCCCCAGGTGAACCCCAACCCCCCCAGGTGACCCCAGGTGACCCCGGGTGACCCCAGGTGACCCCCAAACCCCCCCAGGTGACCCCCAGGTGAACCCCAACTCCCCCAGGTGATCCCCAAACCCCCCCAGGTGACCCCGGGTGACCCCCAGGTGACCCCAAACCCCCCCAGGTGACCCCAGGTGACCCCCAGGTGACCCCCAGGTGACCCCAAACCCCCCCAGGTGACCCCCAAACCCCCCCAGGTGACCCCAGGTGACCCCCAGGTGACCCCAAACCCCCCCAGGTGACCCCAGGTGACCCCCAGGTGACCCCGGGTGACCCCAGGTGACCCCCAAACCCCCTCAGGTGACCCCCAGGTGACCCCCAGGTGACCCCAAACCCCCCCAGGTGACCCCCAAACCCCCTCAGGTGACCCCCAGGTGACCCCAGGTAGCCCTGGCGAGCCGCGAGGTGGCCGCGGGGGGGGGAGGGGCGCGGTACCGGCTGGGGGTGAGCACGGGCCCGCAGTGGGGGATGGGCACCCTGGGGGGGGTGACCCTGACCCTGCTGGGGACACGGGGGGTGACACCGCCCTGTCACGTGACATGGCCCCAGCACCACCTGCGGCCCGGCAGCGTGAGCACTGGGAGGGACTGGGAGGGACTGGGATGGGACTGGGGGGGACTGGGATGGGACTGGGAGGGACTGGGAGGGACTGGGAGGGACTGGGGGGGACTGGGATGGGACTGGGGGGAACTGGGATGGGACTGGGGGGGACTGGGAGGGACTGGGAGGGACTGGGGGGGGACTGGGGGGGACTGGGATGGGACTGGGGGGGGACTGGGATGGGACTGGGGGGGACTGGGGGGGGACTGGGGGGGACTGGGATGGGACTGGGGGGGGACTGGGGGGGACTGGGGGGGACTGGGATGGACTGGGGGGGACTGGGGGGGACTGGGAGGGACTGGGGGGGGACTGGGGGGGACTGGGGGGGACTGGGGGGGACTGGGAGGGGACTGGGATGGGACTGGGAGGGACTGGGGGGGACTGGGAATCACAGACACACAGGTGACACAGGTGACACAGGTGACACAGGTGTCACACAGGTGACACACAGGTGACACACAGGTGACACACAGGTGACACAGGTGTCCCTGCTCAGACGCTCTGGCTGGAGGTGACACAGGTGACACACAGGTGACACAGGTGACACAGGTGACACAGGTGACACAGGTGACACAGGTGTCCCTGCTCAGACGCTCTGGCTGGAGGTGACACAGGTGACACAGGTGACACAGGTGACACAGGTGACACAGGTGACACAGGTGTCACACAGGTGACACACAGGTGACACACAGGTGACACAGGTGACACAGGTGACACACAGGTGACACAGGTGTCCCTGCTCAGACGCTCTGGCTGGAGGTGACACAGGTGACACAGGTGACACACAGGTGACACAGGTGACACAGGTGACACAGGTGTCACACAGGTGACACACAGGTGACACACAGGTGACACACAGGTGACACAGGTGACACAGGTGACACAGGTGACACAGGTGTCCCTGCTCAGACGCTCTGGCTGGAGGTGACACAGGTGACACACAGGTGACACAGGTGACACACAGGTGACACACAGGTGACACACAGGTGACACAGGTGACACAGGTGACACACAGGTGACACAGGTGTCACACAGGTGACACACAGGTGACACACAGGTGACACAGGTGACACAGGTGACACACAGGTGACACAGGTGTCCCTGCTCAGACGCTCTGGCTGGAGGTGACACAGGTGACACAGGTGACACAGGTGACACAGGTGACACAGGTGTCCCTGCTCAGACGCTCTGGCTGGAGGTGACACAGGTGACACACAGGTGACACACAGGTGACACACAGGTGACACAGGTGACACACAGGTGACACACAGGTGACACAGGTGACACAGGTGACACAGGTGTCCCTGCTCAGACGCTCTGGCTGGAGGTGACACAGGTGACACACAGGTGACACAGGTGACACAGGTGACACAGGTGACACACAGGTGACACAGGTGACACACAGGTGACACAGGTGTCCCTGCTCAGACGCTCTGGCTGGAGGTGACACAGGTGACACACAGGTGACACAGGTGACACACAGGTGACACAGGTGTCCCTGCTCAGACGCTCTGGCTGGAGGTGACACAGGTGACACACAGGTGACACAGGTGACACAGGTGACACACAGGTGACACAGGTGTCACACAGGTGACACACAGGTGACACACAGGTGACACAGGTGTCCCTGCTCAGACGCTCTGGCTGGAGGTGACACAGGTGACACACAGGTGACACACAGGTGACACAGGTGACACAGGTGACACAGGTGACACAGGTGACACAGGTGTCCCTGCTCAGACGCTCTGGCTGGAGGTGACACAGGTGACACAGGTGACACAGGTGTCACACAGGTGACACACAGGTGACACACAGGTGACACAGGTGACACAGGTGTCCCTGCTCAGACGCTCTGGCTGGAGGTGACACAGGTGACACACAGGTGACACAGGTGACACAGGTGTCCCTGCTCAGACGCTCTGGCTGGAGGTGACACAGGTGACACAGGTGACACAGGTGACACAGGTGTCCCTGCTCAGACGCTCTGGCTGGAGGTGACACAGGTGACACACAGGTGACACACAGGTGACACACAGGTGACACAGGTGACACAGGTGACACAGGTGTCCCTGCTCAGACGCTCTGGCTGGAGGTGACACAGGTGACACAGGTGACACAGGTGACACACAGGTGACACACAGGTGACACAGGTGACACAGGTGACACAGGTGACACACAGGTGACACACAGGTGACACACAGGTGACACAGGTGACACACAGGTGACACACAGGTGACACAGGTGACACAGGTGTCCCTGCTCAGACGCTCTGGCTGGAGGTGACACAGGTGACACACAGGTGACACAGGTGACACACAGGTGACACAGGTGTCCCTGCTCAGACGCTCTGGCTGGAGGTGACACAGGTGACACACAGGTGACACACAGGTGACACACAGGTGACACACAGGTGACACAGGTGTCCCTGCTCAGACGCTCTGGCTGGAGGTGACACAGGTGACACAGGTGACACACAGGTGACACACAGGTGACACAGGTGACACAGGTGACACAGGTGTCCCTGCTCAGACGCTCTGGCTGGAGGTGACACAGGTGACACAGGTGACACAGGTGACACACAGGTGACACACAGGTGACACAGGTGACACAGGTGACACAGGTGACACACAGGTGACACACAGGTGACACAGGTGTCACACAGGTGACACACAGGTGACACACAGGTGACACAGGTGACACACAGGTGACACAGGTGACACACAGGTGACACAGGTGTCCCTGCTCAGACGCTCTGGCTGGAGGTGACATGCCCGCAGCCCCTGGGGACGCTGCTGTCCCTGCGGCTGCACAAGGAGCCGCTGCTGTCCCTCGTCCCCGACCGCTGGTTCTGTGCCACCGTCACCGTCACCGGGCCGCACCTCGGGGACACCGCGGGGGACCCCGGGGACGTCCCCACGGCCACGTTCCCGTGTCACCGCTGGCTGGAGAGCGGGGACCTGGTGCTGCGAGAGGGGACAGGTACGGGGACGTTGGGACGTGGGGGACACTGGGGGGGGGTTGGGGACACTGGGGGGGTTGGGGACATTGGGAAGGTTGGGGACATTGGGGGGGTTTGGGGACATTGGGGGGGTTGGGGACATTGGGGGGGTTTGGGGACACTGGGGGGGGTTGGGGACATTGGGGGGGTTGGGGACACTGGGGGGGTTTGGGGACATTGGGGGGGTTGGGGACATTGGGGGGGTTTGGGGACACTGGGGGGGGTTGGGGACATTGGGGGGGTTGGGGACACTGGGGGGGGTTTGGGGACATTGGGGGGGTTTGGGGACATTGGGGGGGTTGGGGACACTGGGGGGGTTTGGGGACATTGGGGGGGGTTGGGGACATTGGGGGGGTTGGGGACACTGGGGGGGGTTTGGGGACATTGGGGGGGTTTGGGGACATTGGGGGGGTTGGGGACATTGGGGGGGTTTGGGGACACTGGGGGGGTTTGGGGACATTGGGGGGGGTTGGGGACATTGGGGGGGTTGGGGACATTGGGGGGGTTTGGGGACATTGGGGGGGTTGGGGACACTGGGGGGGTTTGGGGACATTGGGGGGGTTGGGGACATTGGGGGGGGGTTGGGGACATTGGGGACATCACTGACAACACTGGGGACACAGCCCCCCAGTGCCTCTTGTCCCACACGATGTCCCCAGTGTCCCCCCAGTGTCCCCAGTGTCCCCAGTGTCCCCAGTGGTGTCCCCAGTGGTGTCCCCACTGTCCCCAGTGGTGTCCCCAGTGTCCCCCCAGTGTCCCCCCAGTGTCCCCAGTGTCCCCAGTGTCCCCAGTGGTGTCCCCACTGTCCCCAGTGTCCCCAGTGGTGTCCCCAGTGGTGTCCCCACTGTCCCCAGTGTCCCCAGTGGTGTCCCCAGTACCCCCAGTGTCCCCCCAGTGTCCCCAGTGTCCCCAGCGCTGTCCCCAACGTTGTCCCCTCTGTCCCCTCTGTCCCAGCCCGCACCCCCCGTGACGCCGCTCGGGTCCCGCAGTTGCTGCAGCAGCGCCAGGAGGAGCGGAGGGAGCGCAAGGAGGCGTTCGAGTGGGAACTGGGACAACTGGGAGGGACTGGGAGGGGACTGGGAGGGACTGGGTGGGACTGGGAGGGAACTGGGAACACTGGGCAGTGCCAGGTGGTCCCCGGTGGTCACCTGTGGTCTCTCTCCTGTCCAGGTGGGCTCCCTACGCCCCGGGCTGGCCCTGGTGTCTGCGGGCGTTGCCCCCCGCCCTCTGCCCGTGGCCAGCCCCGCCCACCGCCATGACGTCACCGCCGGGATCCCCACCGATGACGTCACCACTCGAGTCCCAGTCGATGACATCACGCGGAGAGACGACATCACCGGGACCGACGACGTCACAGGACACGGTGACGTCGCAGGACGCAGTGACATCACACGGGGAAATGACATCACATGAATCGGTGACGTCACGGGAGTCGGTGACGTCACAGGAGCCGCCCCCCAAGCTGTCGCCCACCCTGAGCTTCCCCCTCGCCCACCGTGCTGAGCTGGCCGCGCGTGCTGGGGCAGCGTGAGGGACAGGGAGGGGACAGGGAGGGGACAGGGAGGGGACAGGGAGGGGACAGGAGGGGACAGGGAGGGGACAGGGAGGGGACAGAGAGGGGAGAGGGAGGGGAGAGGGAGGGGACAGAGAGGGGAGAGGGAGGGGAGAGGGAGGGGACAGGAGGGGACAGGGAGGGGACAGGGAGGGGACAGGGAGGGGAGAGGGAGGGGACAGGGAGGGGACAGGGAGGGGACAGGAGGGGACAGGAGGGGACAGGAGGGGACAGGGAGGGGACAGGAGGGGACAGGGAGGGGACAGGAGGGGACAGGAGGGGACAGTGTGGCTGGGATGGGGACATCGAGGGTGTCCCCATGTCCCCGTTGCTGTCCCCAATGTCCCCAGGCCCCCCCAGTGTCCCCAAATGTCCCCTGTGTCCCCTCTGTCCCCAGGCAGATCCGGATCCGGCTCCGGGGTCTCCGTTCCGGGGGTCCCTGGCTCAGTTTTGGGGACATCCGGGCGGCGCTCGAGGGTCCCGGGACCCCCATCAGTGGTGGGTGCCCCTCCCCCCCCTCCCGGAATTTGGGGTGTCCCTTGGGGTGGGGGGGGGGTCCCAGGGGGGTCCTCAAAGTTTGGGGCGTCCCCAAGATGTCCCCAGGGTGTCCCAAACGAGTCCCCAAATGTGCCCCACAATGTCCCAAGTGTCCTCAATCCCTCCAATGTCCCCTCTCTGTCCCCATCGCTGTCCCCATGTCCCCATTGCTGTCCCCATGTCCCCATCGCTGTCCCCATGTCCCCATCGCTGTCCCCATCGCTGTCCCCATGTCCCCATTGCTGTCCCCATGTCCCCATCGCTGTCCCCATTGCTGTCCCCCTGTCCCCATTGCTGTCCCCATGTCCCCATCGCTGTCCCCATGTCCCCATGTCCCCATCACTGTCCCCATGTCCCCATCGCTGTCCCCCTGTCCCCATCGCTGTCCCCATGTCCCCATGTCCCCATCGCTGTCCCCATGTCCCCATCGCTGTCCCCCTGTCCCCATCGCTGTCCCCATGTCCCCATGTCCCCATCGCTGTCCCCATGTCCCCATTGCTGTCCCCATGTCCCCATTGCTGTCCCCATTGCTGTCCCCATCGCTGTCCCCATGTCCCCATGTCCCCATGTCCCCATCGCTGTCCCCATGTCCCCATGTCCCCATCGCTGTCCCCCTGTCCCCATCGCTGTCCCCCTGTCCCCATCGCTGTCCCCATGTCCCCATCGCTGTCCCCATGTCCCCATTGCTGTCCCCCTGTCCCCATTGCTGTCCCCATGTCCCCATCGCTGTCCCCATTGCTGTCCCCATGTCCCCCTGTCCCCATTGCTGTCCCCCTGTCCCCATTGCTGTCCCCCTGTCCCCATTGCTGTCCCCATGTCCCCATCGCTGTCCCCATTGCTGTCCCCATGTCCCCCTGTCCCCATCGCTGTCCCCATTGCTGTCCCCATGTCCCCATCGCTGTCCCCATGTCCCCATCGCTGTCCCCATCGCTGTCCCCATGTCCCCATTGCTGTCCCCCTGTCCCCATTGCTGTCCCCATGTCCCCATCGCTGTCCCCATCGCTGTCCCCATGTCCCCATTTCCCCATCGCTGTCCCCATGTCCCCATCGCTGTCCCCCTGTCCCCATCGCTGTCCCCATCGCTGTCCCCATGTCCCCATTTCCCCATCGCTGTCCCCATGTCCCCATCGCTGTCCCCATCGCTGTCCCCATGTCCCCATTGCTGTCCCCATGTCCCCATCGCTGTCCCCATGTCCCCATCGCTGTCCCCATCGCTGTCCCCATGTCCCCATCGCTGTCCCCATTGCTGTCCCCCTGTCCCCATTGCTGTCCCCATGTCCCCATCGCTGTCCCCATCGCTGTCCCCATGTCCCCATCGCTGTCCCCAGAGTACGTGCTGCAGCACTGGCAGGAGGACGCGTTTTTCGGGGAGCAGTTCCTGAGCGGGGTGAACCCCGTCCTGCTGCGCCGCTGCCCCCGCCTGCCCCCCAACTTCCCCGTCACCCCCCCGATGGTGGCCCCCAGCCTGGGCCCCGGCACCTCCCTGCGCCGGGAGATGGAGGTGAGGCACCTGGGAACGCACCGCAAACCCCAAACCCCAAAATCCCCAAACACCAAAACCCCAAACCCCAAAAACCCCAAAACCCAAAATCCCCAAACCCCCCCAAACCCCCAAAACCCCAAAATCCCTAAACACCAAAACCCCAAACCCCAAAAACCCCAAACCCCAAAATCCCCAAACACCAAAACCCCAAACCCCAAAAACCCCAAAACCCAAAATCCCCAAACACCAAAACCCCAAACCCCAAAAACCCCAAACACCAAAACCCCAAACACCAAAACCCCAAACCACAAAAACCCCAAACCCCAAAATCCCCAAACACCAAAATCCCCAAACCCCAAAATCCCCAAACCCCAAAATCCCCAAAATCCCCAAACCCCAAAATCCCCAAACCCCAAAATCCCCAAGCACCAAAACCCCAAACCCCGAAAACCCCAAAAACCCCCCAAACACCAAAACCCCAAACCCCAAAATCCCCAAACACCAAAACCCCAAACCCCAAAAACCCCAAAACCCAAAATCCCCAAACCCCAAAAACCCCAAAACCCAAAAACCCCAAACCCCAATATCCCCAAAAACCCCCAAAACCCCAAAAACCCCAAACACCAGAAACCCCAAACCCCAGAAACTCCAAACCCCAAAAACCCCAAACTCCAGGAACTCCAAACCCCAAAAACCCCAAACCTGCAAACGCCCCCCCCCCCCCCAAAAAAAACCCAAAACCCCAAAATCCTCAAACCCCAATGCCCCAAACCCCCAAAAACCCCAAAACACCCCAAAACCCAGATCTGGGAAGGGAACCGGGGTAGAAACATGGGCCGGATGGGGACCCCAGGATTTGGGGTGGGGACCCCAGGATTTGGGGTGGGGGTCCCGGGATTTGGGGCTTTCCAGGTGCCTGAGGCCATTTGGGGAGGAGGTCCCATTTTTTGGGGTCCCCTGGGGGTCTCAGGGTGTTTTTTGGGTTGTCCCCATTTTTGGGGTCTCAGGCCGTTTTTGGGGTCCCGTTTTTGGGGTCTCAGGCCGTTTTTGGGGTCTCAGGCCGTTTTTGGGGTCCCCAGGCCGTTTTTGGGGTCCCGTTTTTGGGCTCTCAGGCCGTTTTTGGGGTCTCAGGCCGTTTTTGGGGTCCCCAGGCCGTTTTTGGGGTCCCGTTTTTGGGCTCTCAGGCCGTTTTTGGGGTCTCAGGCCGTTTTTGGGGTCCCCAGGCCGTTTCTGGGGTCCCGTTTTTGGTGTCTCAGGCCGTTTTTGGGGTCCCCAGGCCGTTTTTGGGGTCTCAGGCCGTTTTTGGGGTCCCCAGGCCGTTTTTGGGGTCCCGTTTTTGGGCTCTCAGGCCGTTTTTGGGGTCTCAGGCCGTTTTTGGGGTCCCCAGGCCGTTTCTGGGGTCCCGTTTTTGGTGTCTCAGGCCGTTTTTGGGGTCCCCAGGCCGTTTTTGGGGTCTCAGGCCGTTTTTGGGGTCCCCAGGCCGTTTTTGGGGTCCCGTTTTTGGGGTCTCAGGCCGTTTTTGGGGTCCCCAGGCCGTTTTTGGGGTCCCGTTTTTGGGGTCTCAGGCCGTTTTTGGGGTCTCAGGCCGTTGTTGGGGTCTCAGGCCGTTTTTGGGGTCCCCAGGCCGTTTCTGGGGTCCCGTTTTTGGGGTCTCAGGCCGTTTTTGGGATCCCCAGGCCGTTTTTGGGGTCTCAGGCCGTTTTTGGGGTCTCAGGCCGTTTTTGGGGTCCCCAGGCCGTTTTTGGGGTCTCAGGCCGTTTTTGGGGTCCCCAGGCCGGCCGTCTCTTCCTGGCTGACTACGCTCTGCTCGAGGGGCTCCCCACGGGGACCATCGGGGGACACCCCCAGTTCGTGGCCGCCCCCCTGTGCCTGCTCTGGCTCAGCCCCCGCGGGCGGCTCCTGCCCGTGGCCATCCAGGTACGGCCCCGCGTGTCCCCAGGTGTCGCTCTGGGACCCCCAAATGTCACTTTGGGACCCCCCCGTGTCCCCAGACGTCCCCATGGGACCTCCACGTGTCCCCGGTGTCCCCTAAGAGCCCCCCCCGTGTCCCTGGTGTCCCCCTGACCCCGATGTCCCCCCTGTCCCCTATCCCTCCCCGTCCCCATGTCCCCACTGTCCCCACTGTCCCCATGTCCCCACTGTCCCCATTGTCCCCATGTCCCCCCTGTCCCCATGTCCCCACTGTCCCCATGTCCCCACTGTCCCCATGTCCCCCCTGTTCCCTATCCCCCCCCTGTCCCCACTGTCCCCATTGTCCCCATGTCCCCCCTGTCCCCATGTCCCCACTGTCCCCATGTCCCCACTGTCCCCATTGTCCCCATGTCCCCACTGTCCCCTATCCCCCCCACTGTCCCCATGTCCCCCCTGTCCCCACTGTCCCCATTGTCCCCATGTCCCCCCTGTCCCCTATCCCCCCCCTGTCCCCACTGTCCCCATGTCCCCCCTGTCCCCACTGTCCCCATGTCCCCCCTGTCCCCACTGTCCCCATGTCCCCACTGTCCCCATTGTCCCCATGTCCCCCCTGTCCCCTATCCCCCCCCTGTCCCCACTGTCCCCATGTCCCCCCTGTCCCCAATGTCCCCATGTCCCCCCTGTCCCCACTGTCCCCATGTCCCCACTGTCCCCATTGTCCCCATGTCCCCGCTGTCCCCACTGTCCCCATGTCCCCATTGTCCCCACTGTCCCCATGTCCCCACTGTCCCCATGTCCCCGCTGTCCCCCCTGTCCCCATGTCCCCATTGTCCCCATGTCCCCCCTGTCCCCTATCCCCCCCCTGTCCCCGTGTCCCCACTGTCCCCATGTCCCCGCTGTCCCCACAGCTGTCCCAGCGCCCCGGGCCGGGGTCCCCGATCTTCGTTCCGGGCTCTCGGGGCTGGGCCCTGGCCAAGCTCTGGGTTCGTGGCGCTCACTTCGTGCTGCACGAGATGGTCACGCACCTCCTGCACGGCCACTTCCTGGCCGAGGCCTTCGCCGTGGCCACCCAGCACCTGCCCGCGGCGCACCCCGTGCACCAGGTACCCCGAAATGACCCCAGGTACCCCGAAATGACCCCCGGTACCCCGAAATGACCCCGAAATGACCCCGAAATGACCCCAGGTACCCTGAAATGACCCCAGATACCCTGAAATGACCCCAAAATGACCCCGAAATGACCCCAGGTACCCCGAAATGACCCTGAAATGACCCCAAAATGACCCCCGGTACCCCGAAATGACCCTGAAATGACCCTGAAATGACCCCCGGCACCCCAAAATGACCCCGAAATGACCCCCGGTACCCCAAAATGACCCCTGGTACCCCAAAATGACCCCGAAATGACCCCAGGTAGCCCGAAATGACCCCGAAATGACCCCTGGTACCCCAAAATGACCCCAGGTACCCCGAAATGACCCCGAAATGACCCCCGGCACCCTGAAATCCCAACCCTGACCCCAAAAACTGCGACTTCGTCCCAAAAACGGCGTCTAAGGTCCCCAAATGTCTCTAATGTCCCCCCCCCACCCCCCAATGTCGCCAAATGTCCCCAAGTGTCCCCAATGTCCCCCCAATGTCCTCATTGTCCCCAATGCTGTCCCCAGCTCCTCCTCCCCCACCTGCGCTTCACCTTCCACATCAACATCCTGGCACGGGAGACGCTGCTCAACCCTGGCGGCATCATCGACCAGGTGAGCCATTGTCACCTGAGTCACCTGTGTGTCACCTGTGTGTGTCACCTGTGTGTGTCACCTGTGCCACCTGTGTGTCACCTGTGTGTGTCACCTGTGTGTGTCACCTGTGCCACCTGTGTGTCACCTCTGTGTGTCACCTGTGTGTGACCTGTGTGTCACCTGTGTGTCACCTGTGTCACCTGTGTGTGTGTCACTGTGTGTGTCACCTGTGTGTCACCTGTGTCACCTGTGTGTGACCTGTGTGTGTCACCTGTGTGTGACCTGTGTGTGACCTGTGTGTCACCTGTGCCACCTGTGTGTCACCTGTGTGTGTCACCTGTGTGTGTCACCTGTGCTACCTGTGTGTCACCTGTGTGTGTTACCTGTGTGTGACCTGTGTGTCACCTGTGTGTCACCTGTGTCACCTGTGTGTGTGTCACTGTGTGTGTCACCTGTGTGTGTCACCTGTGTGTGTCACCTGTGCCACCTGTGTGTCACCTGTGTGTGTCACCTGTGTGTGTCACCTGTGCCACCTGTGTGTGACCTGTGTGTGTCACCTGTGTGTGACCTGTGTGTGACCTGTGTGTCACCTGTGTGTCACCTGTGTCACCTGTGTGTGTGTCACTCTGTGTGTCTCACCTGTGTGTCACTGTGTGTGTCACCTGTGTCACCCAGACCCCAGTGTCACTTCTGGTGTCACCCAGACCCCTCGGACCACCTTGTGACACCTGGGGGACACTGAGGGGTGTCCCTGTCCCCAGGCCATGTCAAGGTGACACAGGTGACACTGAGGGTGTCGCTGTCCCCAGACCATGTCAAGGTGACACAGGTGACACTGAGGGTGTCGCTGTCCCCAGGCCATGTCAAGGTGACACAGGTGACACTGAGGGTGTCGCTGTCCCCAGGCCATGTCAGGGTGACACAGGTGACACTGAGGGTGTCGCTGTCCCCAGGCCATGTCAAGGTGACACAGGTGACACTGAGGGGTGTCGCTGTCCCCAGGCCATGTCAGGGTGACACAGGTGACACTGAGGGTGTCGCTGTCCCCAGGCCATATCAAGGTGACACAGGTGACACTGAGGGGTGTCGCTGTCCCCAGGCCATGTCAGGGTGACACAGGTGACACTGAGGGTGTCGCTGTCCCCAGGCCATGTCAAGGTGACACAGGTGACACTGAGGGGTGTCGCTGTCCCCAGGCCATGTCAGGGTGACACAGGTGACACTGAGGGTGTCCCTGTCCCCAGGCCATGTCAAGGTGACACAGGTGACACTGAGGGTGTCGCTGTCCCCAGGCCACCTCGGTGGGCCGCGAGGGGACGCTGGCGCTGGTGGCCCGGGGGACAGCGGCGCTGACGTTCCGCGAGCTCTGTGTCCCCGAGGACGTGGAGGAGCGCGGGGTTGGGGACATCCCCGGGTACCACTACAGGGACGACGCCCTGGACATCTGGGGGGCCATCGAGAGGTGGGGACAGCTGGGGGACACGGGGACATGGAGAGGGGACAGGGGGACATGGAGAGGGGACGGGGGGACAGTGGGGACAGGGGGACACGGGGGGGGACACGGGGACAGTGGGGACAGGGGGACATGGAGAGGGGACAGGGGGACATGGAGAGGGGACGGGGGGACAGTGGGGACAGGGGGACAGTGGGGACAGGGGGACATGGAGAGGGGACAGGGGGACATGGAGAGGGGACAGGGGGACAGTGGGGACAATAGGACAGGGATTACTGGGATTGTGGGGACAACGGGGTGGGGACAATTGGGACACTGGGAATGGAGGGAATGATGGGGACAATGGGGACAATGGGGACAATGGGGACAATGGGGACAATGGGGACACAGAGGTGGGAATCGTGGGGACAATGGGACAGGATGAGGGTGACGGGGACAGCGAGGTTGGGGACAAGGAGCATGGGCAGGTGACAGTGGGAAGGGGTCACGGGGGTGGGACAAGGGGGATGGTGGGGACAGGGGGACAGGGACACGGGGACAGGGACGGGGGCGGGGTGGCCCTGTCCCCAGGTGTCAGCCGTGTCCCCGCCGGGTCCCAGGTACGTGCAGGGGATCGTGGAGCTCTTCTACCCCTCGGAGCGGGCGGTGTGCGAGGATGAGGAGCTGCAGGAGTGGGTGGGAGAGATCTTCACCTACGGAGTGCTGGGGAACCGGGCCAGCGGTACGGGACAGACGGGGGGACAGCGGGACAGACAGGGGGACAGACGGGGGGACAGACAGGGGGACAGACGGGGGGACAGACAGGGGGACAGACGGGGGGACAGCGGGACAGACGGGGGGACAGACAGGGGGACAGACGGGGGGACAGACAGGGGGACGGGGGGACAGACGGGGGGACAGACAGGGGGACAGACAGGGGGACAGACAGGGGGACAGACGGGGGGACAGACAGGGGGACAGACGGGGGGACAGCGGGACAGACGGGGGGACAGACAGGGGGACAGACGGGGGGACAGACAGGGGGACAGCGGGACAGACGGGGGGACAGACAGGGGGACGGGGGGACAGACGGGGGGACAGACAGGGGGACAGACAGGGGGACAGACAGGGGGACAGCGGGACAGACAGGGGGACAGACGGGGGGACAGACGGGGGGACAGACAGGGGGACAGCGGGACAGACGGGGGGACAGACAGGGGGACGGGGGGACAGACGGGGGGACAGACAGGGGGACAGCGGGACAGACAGGGGGACAGACGGGGGGACAGACGGGGGGACAGACAGGGGGACAGCGGGACAGACGGGGGGACAGACAGGGGGACGGGGGGACAGACGGGGGGACAGACAGGGGGACAGACAGGGGGACGGGGGGACAGACGGGGGGACAGACAGGGGGACAGACAGGGGGACAGACAGGGGGACAGACAGGGGGACAGCGGGACAGACGGGGGGACAGACAGGGGGACGGGGGGACAGACGGGGGGACAGACAGGGGGACAGACAGGGGGACGGGGGGACAGACGGGGGGACAGACAGGGGGACAGACAGGGGGACAGACAGGGGGACAGACAGGGGGACAGGGGGACAGACAGGGGGACAGACAGGGGGACAGGGGGACAGACAGACAGGGGGACAGGGGGTGACAGTCCTCTGTGTCCCTCTGTCCCCCCTGTCCCTGTGTCCGTCTGTCCCTCCAGGGTTCCCGTCCAAGCTCTGTTCCTGTTCTGAGCTGGTGAAGTTCCTGACCATGATCATCTTCTGCTGCTCCGCCCGGCACGCGGCCGTCAACAGCGGCCAGGTGACACCTGGGGACACACCTGGGGACACACCTGGGGACACACCTGGGGACACACCTGGGGACACTGGGGACACACCTGGGGACACACCTGGGGACACACCTGGGGACACTGGGGACACACCTGGGGGCACCTGGCAGGAAGGAGACACCCAAGAAGGTCCACCGGGCTCAGCTGTGGCTGTGGGGATGTGACAACCCCTGGGTGACCCCTGTGGCACCCAGGTGACCCCAGGTGACCCCTTGGCGGCCACAGTGGGACCTGAGTGACCCCAGGTGACCCCGGTGACCCCGGGTGACCCCTTGGCGGCCACAGTGGGACCTGAGTGACCCCAGGTGACCCCAGGTGACCCCGGGTGACCCCTTGGCGGCCACAGTGGGACCTGAGTGACCCCAGGTGACCCCAGGTGACCCCTTGGCGGCCACGCTGTGACCTGAGCGGCCCCAGTGAGGTCCGAGTGCCAGCCAGGTGGCCCCCAGGGAGGTTTTGGTGGCCCGCTGGCCCCAGGTGACGCGCCGCTGTCCCCCGCCCCAGTACGACTACGCGGCCTGGATGCCCAACACGCCGGGCACGCTGCAGCGGCCGCCGCCGGCCAGCGAGGAGGAGGCCACCGAGGGGCTGCTGCTGGCCACCCTGCCGTCCCCTGAGGCCACCGGGGCCCTGCTGGCCCTGCTGAGCGTGGTCAGCTACGAGGGGGGGGAGCCGGTGAGAGGGGACACGGGGAGGGGACACTGGGGGGGACTGGGGGGGACTGGGGGGGACTGGGGATACTGGGGGGGACTGGGGGGGACTGGGGGACATTGGGGACATTGTGGGGGCACAGGGACATTGGTGAGGGGACACTGGGGACACTGAGAGGGGACAGGGACACCTGGGGGTGTGACCTCCAGAGGGTTTTGGGGTCCCCTGACATCCCCAGATGTCCCCAATAGCCCAAATGTCCCCTGACCGTGTCCCTGTGTCCCCAATGTCCCCTGAACGTGTCCCCGATGTCCCCTGACCGTGTCCCTGTGTCCCCTGACCGTGTCCCCGATGTCCCCACTGTCCCCTGACCGTGTCCCCGTGTCCCCAATGTCCCCGATGTCCCCTGACCGTGTCCCCCGATGTCCCCAATGTCCCCGATGTCCCCTGACCGTGTCCCCGATGTCCCCAATGTCCCCTGACCGTGTCCCCCGATGTCCCCGATGTCCCCGATGTCCCCTGACCATGTCCCCGATGTCCCCACTGTCCCCTGACCGTGTCCCCGTGTCCCCAATGTCCCCGATGTCCCCTGACCGTGTCCCCCGATGTCCCCGATGTCCCCGATGTCCCCTGACCATGTCCCCGATGTCCCCACTGTCCCCTGACCGTGTCCCCGATGTCCCCACTGTCCCCTGACCGTGTCCCCGTGTCCCCAATGTCCCCGATGTCCCCTGACCGTGTCCCCCGATGTCCCCGATGTCCCCGATGTCCCCTGACCGTGTCCCTGTGTCCCCTGAACGTGTCCCCGATGTCCCCTGACCGTGTCCCTGTGTCCCCTGACCGTGTCCCCCGATGTCCCCGATGTCCCCGATGTCCCCTGACCGTGTCCCCGATGTCCCCAATGTCCCCTGACCGTGTCCCCCCTGTCCCCTGACCGTGTCCCTGTGTCCCCAATGTCCCCACTGTCCCCTGACCGTGTCCCCGTGTCCCCAGCGTCCCCTGGGCTCGCGCTCCCAGGACCTGCTGGCCGGGCCGGTCCCCCGGGCCCTGCTGGGCTCGTTCCGGGCTCGCCTGGCCGAGATCTCGGAGCGGATCCGGGCCCGGAACGCGGCGCTGGCCCTGCCCTACCCCTACCTGGACCCGGCGTGCGTGCAGGAGAGCATCTCCATCTGAGGGGCCACCAGAGTGTCCCCTGGGGCCACCGGAGTGTCACCGACACCATCCAGGGCATCTCCATCTGAGGGGCCACCAGAGTGTCCCCTGGGGCCACCGGAGTGTCACCAACAGCCCCTGGGGTGGCCCCAGGCCCTTCTAGGATGTCCCCAACACCCCCAGGTGTGTCCCCAAGACCCCTGAGATGTCCCCAAGACCCCCAGGGATGTCCCCAACAGCCCCGGAATGTCCCCAAGATGCCCCCAAGACCCCCAGGGATGTCCCCGAGATGCCCCCAGCACCCCCTGAGATGTCCCCAAGACCCCTGAGATGCCCCCAAGGTGTCCCCGAGATGTCCCCACCCCCCTTGGGTTGTCCCCAGGTGTGTCCCCAACACCCCCTGAGTGTCCCCGAGATGTCCCCATCCCCCTCCCAGATGTCCCCAAGACCCCCAGGGATGTCCCCAAGGTGTCCCCAAGACCCCCTGAGTGTCCCAAGACCCCCAGGGATGTCCCCAAGGTGTCCCCAAGGTGTCCCCAAGACCCCCTGAGTGTCCCCAAGACCCCTGAGATGTCCCCAAGGTGTCCCCCCGAGATGTCCCCACCCCCCTTGGGTTGTCCCCAGGTGTGTCCCCAACACCCCCCTCCCCCTCCCCCAGTTCCCCTCACCTGCCCAGGTCCCCAAACACGGAAACCGCCCCAAAAAATGAGGGGACCCCCCAAAAAAAAAATCATTGGGAAAAATCCCCCCCCCCACACCCCCCAAAAAAAAATTCTTGGGAAAATCCCAAAAAATAAAAAAAAAAAAAAGAAAATGTCCCCAAAACTCCCCCAAAATGTCCCCAAATGTCCCCAAATGTCCCCAAAACTCCCCCAAAATGTCCCCAAATGTCCCAAAATATCCCAAAAATGTCCCCAAATCTTCTCAAAATGTCCCCAAATGTCCCCAAAATGTCCCCAAATGTCCTCAAAATGTCCCAAAATGTCCCCAAATGTCCCAAAATATCCCCAAATCTTCTCAAAATGTCCCAAAATATCCCAAAAATGTCCCCAAATGTCAATTCCCAAAATCCCCCAAAACTTCCCAAAATTCAATTTGCAATTCAATTTTCCTTTGAATCCAAATTTTTGATCCCCAATCCCAA